>NC_069707.1:35652500-35899779 GCF_023699985.2 Odocoileus virginianus | reverse complement strand
TCAAAGATTATAATACATAGAGGAACAAGAAAGAATGCCCCGTTTTGCCACATGGACGTGGGAATTCTAGCCAGAGTAATTAGGAAACAAATAAATAGATAAATAGGATCCAAAATGGAAAGGAAGAAATAAAATTATCCCCATTCTTTGATGGTATAGTCTCATATGTGGAATAAGAGAAAGAATCCACAGAAGATTTCCACAAAATAGTTGTTAGAACTAATAAACAGGTTCAGCAAAATCACAGGATATGAAATCAACAATAAAAATCAGTTATGTTTCTGTGAAGCTACATTAAGCAATCTGAAAAGAAAATTATTTACAATACTATAGAAAGAATGAAATGCTTCTATTATCATGCTCAGTCACTTAGTCATGTTTGACTCTTCATGGCCCCATAAACTGTAGCCTGCCAGGCTCCTGTCCATGGAATTTTCCAGGCAAGAATACTGGAGTAGGTGGCCATTTCCTACTCCAGGGTATCTGCCCAACCCATGGATCAAACCCATGTCTCTTCTATCTCCTCCCTTGGCAGGCAGGTTCTTTACAATACAACCTAAAGTCAACTTAAAGAAGCTAAAGACATGTATACTGAAAACCATAAAATGTGCCTGAAAGAAGTTAAAGTAGAGGCAAATAAATGGAAAAATACCTGTGTTCATGAATTGGAAGACTTACTATTATAATGAAGATGTCAAAACTATCCAAAATGATCTATAGAATCCCAATCATGTTTAGTGCAAAAACAGAAAAATCCACCCTAAAATTTATTTGGAATCTGAAAGGACCTTGACAATCCAAAACAATCTCAACAAAAGAACCAACTTAGAGCCCTATACATCCTGATTTCAAGCCTTATTATAAAGCTATAGTAATCAAAACAGTATGACACTGGGCTTTTGTTTGATGGAAGATTTCTGATTATAGTTTCGATTTCCTTGCTTCGAATGGCTCTGTTAAGATCTTCTATATTTCCTGGTTAAGTTTTGGAAAGTTATACTTTTCTAAGAATTTGTCCATTTCTTCTAAATTGTCCATTTTATTGGCATAGAGCTGCTGATAGTAGTCTCTTATGATCCTTTGTATTTCAGTGTTGTTTGTTGTGACCTCTCCATTTTCATTTCTAATTTTGTTAATTTGGTTCTTTTCTCTTTGTTTCTTAATGAGTCTTGCTGATGGTTTGTCAATTTTGCTTATTTTCTAAAAAACCAGCTTTTAGCTTTGTTGATTTTTGCTATGGTCACTTTAGTTTCTTTTGCATTTATTTCTGCCCTAATTTTTAAGATTCCTTTCCTTCTACTAACCCTGGGGTTCTTCATTTCTTCCTTCTCTAGTTGCTTTAGGTGTAGAGTTAGGTTATTTATTTGACTTTTTTCCTGTTTCTTGAGGTAAGCCTGTAATGCTATGAACCTTCCCCTTAGCACAGCTTTTACACTGTCCCATAGGTTTTGAGTTGTTGTGTTTTCATTTTCATTCATTTTTATGCATTTTGATTTCTTTTTTGATTTCTTCTATGATTTGTTGGTTATTTAGAAGCATGTTGTTTAGCCTCCATATGTTTGAATTTTTAACAATTTTTTTCCTCTAATTGAGATCTAATCTTACTGCACTGTGATCAGAAAAGATGACTGGAATAATTTCAATTTTTTTGAATTTTCCAAGACTAGATTTATGGCCCAGGATGTGATCTATTCTAAAGAAGGTTCCGTGTGCACTTGAGAAAAAGGTGAAGTTGATTCTTTTGGGCTGAAATGTCCTATAGATATCAATTAGGTCTAGCTGGTCCACTGTGTCATTTAAGGTTTCTGTTTCCCTTGTTAATTTTCTGTTTAGTTATCAATCCACAGTTGTGAGTGGGGTATTAAACTCTCCCAGTTTTATTGTGTTACTATTAATTTCCTATTTCATACTTGATAGCATTTGCCGTACATATTGTGGTGCTCCTATGTTGGGTGCATATATATTTATAAATGTTATATCTTCTTCTTGGACTGATCCTTGATCATTATGTAGCATTCGTCATTGTCTCTTTTCACATCCTTTATTTGAATGTCTATTTTATCTGATAGGAGTATTGCGACTCCTGCTTTCTTTTGTTCTCCATCTGCATGAAATATTTCTTTCCAGCCCTTCACTTTTAGTCTGGCTGTGTCTCTTGTTTTGAGGTGGGTCTCTTGTAGACAGTATATATAGGGGTCTTGTTTCTGTATCCATTCAGCCAATCTTTGCAACAAAAAGAATAAAATACTTAGGAGTATATCTACCTAAAGAAACAAAAGACCTATACATAGAAAACTATAAAACACTGATGAAAGAAATCAAAGAGGACACAAACAGATGGAGAAACATACCATGTTCATGGAATGGAAGAATCAATATTGTCAAAATGGCTATACTACCCAAAGCAATCTATAGATTCAATGCAGTCTCCATCAAGCTACCAACAGTATTTTTCACAGAACTAGAACAAATAATTTCACAATTGGTATGGAAATACAAAAAACCTCGAATAGCCAAAGTAATCTTGAGAAAGAAGAATGGAACTGGAGCAATCAACCTGCCTGACTTCAGGCTCTACTACAAAGCCACAGTCATCAAGACAGTATGGTACTGGCACAAAGACAGAAATATAGATCAATGGAACAGAATAGAAAGCCCAGAGATAAATCCACGAACCTATGGTCACCTTATCTTCGAAAAGGAGGCAAGGATATACAATGGAAAAATGACAACCTCTTTACCAAGTGGTGCTGGGAAAACTTGTCAACCAACTGTAAAAGAATGAAACTAGAACACTTTCTAACACCATACACACAAAAAAACTTAAAATGGATTAAAGATCTAAAGGTAAGACCAGAAAGTATAAAACTCCTAGAGGAGAACATAGGCAAAACACTCTCTGACATAAATCACAGCAGGATCCTCTGTGACCCACATCCCAGAATATTAAAAACAAAAGCACAAATAAACAAATGGGACCTAATGAAACTTAAAAGCTTTTGCACAACAAAGGAAACTATAAGCAAGGTGAAAAGACAGCCCTCAGATTGGGAAAAAATAATAGCAAATGAAGAAACAGACAAAGGATTAATCTCAAAAATATGCAAGCAACTCCTCCAGCTCAACTCCAGAAAAATAAATGACCCAATAAAAATTGGGCCAAAGAACTAAACAGACGTTTCTCCAAGGAAGACATACAGATGGCTAAAAACACATGAAAAGATGCTCAACATCACTCATTATCAGAGAAATGCAAATCAAAACCACAATGAGGTACCATTACACGCCAGTCAGGATGGCTGCTATCCATAAGTCTCCAAGCAATAAATGCTGGAGAGGGTGTGGAGAAAAGGGAACCCTCTTACACTGTTGGTGGGAATGCAAACTAGTACATGCACTATGAAGAACAGTGATTAGATTTCTTAAACAACTGGAAATAGAACTGCCATATGACCCAGCAATACCACTCCTGGGCATACACACTGAGGGAACCAGAAATGAAAGAGACACATGTACCCCAATGTTCATCACAGCACTGTTTATAATAACCAGGACATGGAGGCAACCTAGATGCCCATCAGCAGATGAATGGATAAGGAAGCTGTGGTACATATACACCATGGAATATTACTCAGCTGTTAAAAAGAATTCATTTGAATCAGTTCTAATGAGATGGATGAAACTGGAGCCCATTATACAGAGTGAAGTAAGCCAGAAAGATAAAGACCATTACAGCATACTAACACATATATATGGAATTTAGAAAGATGGTAATGATAACCTTATATGCAAAACAGAAAAAGAGACACAGATGTACAGAACAGACTTTTGGACTCTGTGGGAGAAGGTGAGGGTGGGATGTTTCGAGAGAATAGCATGTACCTTATCTATAATGAAACAGATCACCAGCCCAGGTTGGATGCATGAGAGAAGTACTCAGGCCTGGTGCACTGGGAAGACCCAGAGGAATCGGGTGGAGTGGGAGATGGGAGGGAGGATCAGGATGGGGAATACATGTAACTCCGTGGCTGATTCATGTTAATGTATGACAAAACCCACTGCAATCTTGTGAAGTAATTAGCCTCCAACTAATAAAAATAAATGGAAAAAATAAAAACAAACAGTATGACACTAATATAAAAGACACATAGACTAATGGAAGAAAATAAAAACCCCAAAATGAACCCTTACATTTATGGTCAAATGATCTTCAGCAAGGTTTCCAAGACTATTCAATGGGAAAAACACTGTTTTCAAACCTTTGTATATGGAAAATTGGATACCAAATTGAAAAAGAATAAAGGTCGATCCTGACACCATTTAAAAAGTAACTGAAAATGGAGCAAAGATCTAAAAGTAGGAGCTTAAAATAAAACTCCTAGAAGAAAACCTCTGGCAAAACTTCATGACATTGTATTTGGCAATGATTTTTTGGCTACGTGAGCTGTTTTTATTCACAACACTTCTGATACCAAATGTGTTGGGGTTTTTTCTCATACCAATCAATTCTTCAACTGGATAGTCTATAATGTAATTCAATTTTGACACTAGCTACCCAGAGTTAACTTAAGACTCCTCTAGTTTAAGAGCTCGGTCCCATAAAACTTCTCAGATCAGATGCCAATCATCAGATCAGGCCCCTAGGTTGCTCACTCTTCTGGTTAACTTGACTATGAATTTGGAGGTGTTTCCAGAATCTACCTCTTTCAGGCTCAATAATTGGTTAGAATGGCTTGCAGAATTTGGGAAGGCACTTTATTTACCAGTATAGGTTTTTCATAGAGAATAAAGCTCAGGAAGTAAAAATGGGAAAATACACGGAAAAGGCGGGTGAGGGAAGTAGAGTTTCCATGTCCTTTGTGTGCACACACCTTTCCCAGCACTTCTATGTTTTCCCTGAGCTGGGAGCTCATTATTCAGGACTTTTTTTGGGGGGGGAGGATTGAGTGGATAGAATTTCTTGATGAGATTACTGGCCATTAGCAGTTAATTTAATCTCCCACCCTTGGAGGTTGAAGATAGGACTGAAAGTTCTCAGTTTCTAATCAAAACTTGGTCTTTTCTGGTAACCATTCAGTTCAGTTCAGTTGCTCAGTCATTTCCAACTCTTTGCGACCCCATGAACCACAGCACGCCAGGCCTCCCTGTCCATCACCATCTCCCAGAATCTATCCAAACCCATTTCCACTGAGTCAGTGATGCCATCCAGCCTTCTCATCCTCTGTCGTCCCCTTCTCCACCTGCCCTCTATCTTTCCCAGCATCAGGGTCTTTTCCAATGAGTCAGCTCTTCACATCAGGTGGCCAAAGTATTGGAGTTTCAGCTTCAGAATCAGTCCTTCCAATGAACACCCAGGACTGATCTCCTGTAAGATGGACTGGGTGGTCCTCCTTGCACTTCAACAGACTCTCGAGAGTCTTCTTCAACATCACAGTTCAAAAACATCAATTATTTGGTGCTCAGCTTTATTTATGGTCCAACTCTCACATCCATACATGACCACAGAAAAACCATAGCCTTTACTAGACGGACCTTTCTTGGCAAAGTAATGTCTCTGCTTTTTAATATGCTGTCTATGTTGGTCATAACTTTCCTTCCAAGGAGTAAGCATCTTTTAATTTCATGACTGCAATCACCATCTGCAGTGATTCTAGTAACCATCCCCATCCTAAAGCTATCAATGTCTCCAAGAAACATTGTACTAGAATGAAAGAGAATCTTATCATGTATCACTAGAAATTCCAAGGATTTTAGTGTCTTTATTTCAGAAATCAAGAACAAAGCCCAAGTATCTTTCTATGACATCATACTATGACATGAAACATAGAAATAAAATTAAAAAATACTCACATCAAACTGCTAGAGATAAAAACTGCCATGTATGAGATGACAAATATACAATCAATTAGATAACAACTGGTGATATTAACAACCAATTAGTGCTGAAGGAAGATTAGTAAACTTGAAGGCATAACAATAATAACAAAAGTACCTTTAAGACACAAAGAAACACATAATTAAGAAATGAACAAAACATCAGTGAGCTGTGGGTGAACTCCAATTACCATCAAATATATGTAATATTAGTCCCAGAAGAAGGGCAAGATAAAACTATTTTAAGAAATAGTGGCTGAAAATTTTCCACATTTGATGGAAAATATAACTCATACATCCAACAGGATGAATGAGCTCCATATAAAATAACCATGAAGAAAACTACACGAAGGCATAGCTAAATTAAATAATTCAAAACCAATGATTAAGATAAAACCTTTATATCAGAGAGGTTTAAAAACATATTACATAAAAAACAGAAAACAAAGATAAGCTGATTTCTTCTCATACACATACACACACACAATGCAAGTAAGACAGTGCAATACCTTTAAATAAATAAATAGTAACCTAGAATAAATAATAACCTAATAAATAATAACCTAAAATATTTTTAAAAGAAATAAAATCAAGAATCTTTCAGACATATCCAAGCTGAAAGAATTGATCACCTGCAGAGCCACAGTGCTGGAAGTGTTAAAGGATGCTTAGGCAGAAGAAACAACAAATCTTATGGAAACGTGGATCTGCAGAAAGGAGAGAAGAGCACAATAAATGGCAGTTGCAAGGACAAACATATATGACTTTTTCCCTTAAAATGTAAAACCCTGAAAAGATAACTAACTATTTGAACAAAAATGGTGAAAATGTTCTATGAGGTTCATAACTTATATACAAGGTAAATATATTATGCCTAGAAGGGGACAATGGAAATATATCAAGATGCTTATACTATACATGACATGGTATAAAAATCACTTGAAAGCTGACTGGGATAAGTTAATTATGTATGTTATACCCCTGAAGCAATCACCAAAAGTATGAAACCAAGTTGTCAATAATAAGCTATATGTTTATTGAGCCTAAGGCTCAATATTAGTCAAGATGTAAATTCTCCTAAATTTGAAACATAGATTCAATGCAGCCCACATTTGTCTCAAAACAAGCTTCTTGCAAACATGGATGAGTTGTTTACAATATTTATATGGAAAGGCAAAAGAACTCAAATAGTTAAATCCCCCCCCAAAAAAAATGAAGTTGGAAGACTAGTTGATTTCAAGACATTATAAAGTTAGAGTAATCAAGACAGAATAGTATTAATAAAAGGATAGGTCAATGGAACAGAACAGAGAACTGAGAACTAGACCATACAAACACTGTCAATTTATTTTTGACAAAGGTGCAAAGACAGTTGAATTGGGGTATTTTTAAGAAATGTTGCTTAGAGTAAGTGGATATCCACATGCAAAAGTATAAGTCTTGGCATATGCCTCCCAGTCTGTATAAAAATTAGCTAAAAATGGATTACTGACATACATATAAACTACAGAACTAAAACTTTCAGAAGAAAACACAGGAAAAAAATCTCCATGACCTTGATTTTAGTGATGTTTTGAGACATAACACCAAAAGCACAATCTAAAGAAAAAACAGGCACATGTATGTAGATAAGTAGACAGACAGAGATTGACCAAAATTAAAATTCTTGCTCAGCAAAAGACACCGTTAACAGAATAAAAAGATAGGTCACTAACAGAAAGTATCTGCAAATAATGTAACTACTGTAGGTCTTATATCTAGAATACATATGGAATTCATAAAACTTAAGATTTAGAAAACAATACACCCAGTTAAAAATGGGTAAAAGGGCTTCCCTGGGGGCTCAGGTGGTAAAGAATCTGCTTGCCAATGCAGGAGACCTGTCATTCCATGGATCCAGAAGATCCCTGAAGAAGGGAATTGCAGCCCACTCCAGTATTCTTGCCTGGAGGATTCCATGGACAGAGGAACCAGGGAGTCCATGGGGTTGCAAAGAGTCGGACACGATTGAGCGATTCACACATGCTGGGGTCCAGCATCGGCAGGATCCAGGGGTACCCTCAGGATGAATGGCGTCAGCGAGAAAAGGAGAGAGAGAGACCAGACTGAAGGGGTGTAGTAGAGTCTGGCCGAGTCTGGCAAATCTGTATTTTTTTTTTACCGTAGCTTTTATATTCTAAGTTAGTACATTTTTAAGGGGAAGATAGTTTAATATTCCATCAGCTTATCCTTCATGAAACCAGGGTGTTTTCTGCAACTTCTTTGTGAGAGTCTTGTACATTATCTTCTGGCCTTGGGGCTTATTGACATTTTGTGACCTAGGTGAAAGCAAAGATGTTTTCCATAATCTATTCTTTAATGAACACAAAGGTCAGTTCTTTTGCAGAAGTTATCAGTTAAATTTATCTAAAAGATTTACCACACAAAGACTCTGCAGCTCCGGTGAGCAGCCCCTGTTTAGCATTCCTGGTTAAGATGAACAATTCTAAACTCTTATTTTTCTAAATCTTTAAATCTAACCATTTTTAGAATAATATTTTTATGTTCTCTAATAGGGCTTCCTCACCCCACGAAGGGCTCTGTGCCTATTAGGGCCTTTTGTGTGATCAGGTTCTTTATGCTGTTTATGATTAAGGTGTTGTGAGCAGTCATGTGCATCAGTACGCATTTGCCAAGCAGGCTAGAATGCCAGCAAAGGGGTCTAAATTGAAACACTCCTTTCATCCTGGATAATCTTATAGGATACCCCCATCCGGGGGACATATTGATTAAAGTTCTAAGTTGATTCTGTTTGGAGAGAGATCGGGGAAGGCCTTCTGCTCGTGTCACAGGAATTAGGGAGTAGTCTAATACAGCAAGCATCAGAAAGACAGAGATCATCTTTAAGGTGAGCACCGGGGCAGCTTTTCTGAAATCCCTGAAGTCCTGATCTGCCTTGCTTGTCAGGCCTCCTCCTCATGACCTTGTCATGGGTGGGATCTCATGTGCTGGCTCCCGGCAAACACACACACACAAAAGGTTTGAACAGATATCTCATCAAATAAGACATATGACTGACAAATAAACACATGAAGAGATGCTCAGTATAATTTGTCACTAGGAAAATGTAAGCTAAAACCACAATGAAATACCAAAGCACACCTATTTCAATGGTTAATGTTGAGGGGCAAAAAAAAAGTGACAGTAATAAATGCTGGCCAGAATGAGTAGCAACAGAAACTCTCATTTATTGCTAATGGACATGCAAAACAGTAAAGCTTTGTTGGAAAATAGTTTGTCTATTTCTTATAAAGTTAAACATAGGCTATGACCCAAGTGATATCTAGATACTTCCCCAAGAGATTTGAAATTTTACTTAAAAAAACATCCTGTACATCAATTGTTGTCGCTGTTGTTCAGTCACTCAGTCATGTTCAACTCTTTGTGACCCCATGGACTGCAGCATGGCAGGCTTCCCTGTCCTTCACCAGCTTCCAGAGCCTGCTCAAACTCATGTGCGTTGAGTCAGTGATGCCATTCAACAATCTCATCCTCTGTTGTCCCCTTCTCCTCCTGCTCTCAATCTTTTCCAACATCAGGGTGTTTTCTAAGGAGTTGGCTCTTTGCATCAGGTGGCCAAAATACTGGCATTTCAGCTTCAGCATCAGTCCTTCTAATAATTGTGAGGATTGGTTTCCCTTAGGATGGACTGTTTGGCTCTCCTTGCAGTCCATGGGACTCACAAGAGTCTTCTCCAACACCACAGTTCAAAAGCATCAATTCTTTGGTGTTCAGCCTTGTTTATGGTCCAACTCTCATATCCATACATGACTACTGGAAAAACCATACCTTTGACTATACAGATCTTTGTACATCAATAGTAATTTTAATCATTGCTAAAATAGATCCATAAATCTGTATACGAGGAAGAGTGGATTTCACTGTGTGCAAATTCTATGAAAGTTTGATAGGACATACTATCAGTTCAGTTCAGTTCAGTCAGTTCAGTAGCTCAGTCGTGTCTGACTATTTGCTACCCCAGGAATCATAGCAAGCCAGGCCTCCCAGTCCATCACCAACTCCCAGAGCTTACACAAACTCATGTCCATTGAGTCAGTGATGCCATCCAGCCATCTCATCCTCTGTCGTCCCCTTCTCCTCCTGCCCCCAATCCCTCCCAGCATCTGGGTCTTTTCCAATGAGTCAACTGTTTGCATCAGGTGGACAAAGTACTGGAATTACTATAAGAAGATGAAATGTGGACTGTAACAAATCTATCTGTATGTCACAAACACTGAAAAGTGTGAGCTTGAAAAGAGATCATCTGAATAACTTTGCAAAACAACATTTTGCCTAAATGAGTAAAACTAAAGAAAATGAGGCTTCCCCTAGCTACATATGACAAAAATGCTGAGGTCTTCAGTCAAGAGTTCACAATGTGAAAATCATTCAAGTTCTTTGGACGAGACTGTATCAATATCACTGGAGTCTAACACTAGGAGAATGTAAAAAGAAAATGAAAGCACTCAGTGGAGTGTCTCACCAATTGTTAGTTGTCAAGAATCTTTTGATGATTTAGTGAACAACTTTGATCATACAAGATTAGTGACATTAGCAAAAGACTCTTAAACTCAATGATAAACAACTCGTATACATCAGATCTCTATTTTGGGAGGTCATCCTAAAATTTTGGGAAGTTCCACCACCTCAAAAGTATACAATATATAATTAATTAATATTTTCCAAAAGTGAAAAGAAATCCTATGAAAGTTTGAAGGACTGTGTTAATAGAAGATGAATAATGTTGAAAAAAGAAATCAGTATGTCTCCTGTTCTAAATAGGCCAGAGAGAAATGTCATACTCTTATTAACTGATTATTAAGGAAATAAGATTACATCAGAATATCTTAGCTTAATGATACTAGCCTGTGGGTTCAAGCTGTTTACTTGCCCAGGTTTTGTGTCCATGGGATTCAACTTCTTTTGGGGAGTCCTCTGCGGGGACAAAAGTTCCCATCTTAAGAGCATGAATGCACAGCCATGTTTGCCAAACTATTGTAAATATATAAATCAGTACTGTTTTTAAAACAGAACTGAGGAAATTTTACCTGAAGAAGGTCACTTCCTCTGTGGTCAAGGTCACTTCCAGGTCTTCTCTTTATTTGTATTTTGACTTCATTTTTTTTTATGCGTTTCTTTTTTTTTTTTTTTTTAGTTGGAAGCTAATTACTTTACAATCTTGTAGTGGTTTTTGCCATACATTGACATGAATCAGCCATGGATTTACATGTGTTCCCCTTCCCAATCCCCCCTCCTGCCTCCCTCTCCATCCCATCCCTGTGGGACATCGCAGTGCACCAGCCCTGAGCATTTGTCTCATGCATCCACCCTGGGCTGGTGATCTGTTTCACCCTTGATAGTATACTTGTTTCAATGCTATTCTCTCAGAACATCCCACCCTCGCCTTCTCCCACAGAGTCCAAAAGTCTGTTTTGAACATCTGTGTCTCTTTTTCTGCTTCGTATATAGGGTTATTGTTACCATCTTGTTAAATTCCATATATATGCATTAGTATACTGTATTAGTCTTTATCATTCTGGCTTACTTCACTCTGTATAATGGGCTCCAGTTTCATCCATCTCGTTAGAAATGATTCAAATGAATTCTTTTTAATGGCTGGGTAATATTCCATGGTATATGTGTACCACAGCTTCCTTATCCATTCATCTGCTGATGGGCATCTAGGTTGCTTCCATGTCTTGGCTCTAATAAACAGTGCTGTGATGAATATTGGGGTACACGTGTCTCTTTCAGATCTGGTTTCCTCGGTGTGTACGCCCAGGAGTGGGATTTCTGGGTCACATGGCAGTTCTATTTCCAGTTTTTTAAGGAATCTCCACACTGTTCTCCATAACACCTGTACTAGTTTGCATTCCCACCAACAGTGTAAGAGGGGTCCCTTTTCTCCACACACTCTCCAGCATTTATTGCCAACATTTTCAAATCAAGGAATTGCAGGTAGCATCCTTTTCAAGGTGAATGTATTTCTCTGATCCTTCTTCTGTCCTCACTTCTCTCTAATCTAGCCAGGAAAGGTTCTCTGATTTTAAAGGTTCATGTGGTTAGCCTTGACCCACAAGAATAAGTCAATATAATCTACCCATCTGAATGTCTGTACACTTAATTCCATCTGAAACCTTAATTTCTGTGTCATATGAGGTACTATATCCACAGGTTTTATAGATTAGGGTGTGGCCCTCTTCCCTGGACCCTAAAGCACAACCTCAGGTGTCTTGCTCAGGAGGCTACAAATATAAAAATGCCATCTATGACTTAAGGTACCTTTGCTATTGAAATAGCTTTTTCATCAGAGAATTCTGATGCAGACCTTCTCTGCAAACTTCCCAAATGTCTGGCCACAGTTGTCAGAGAAGAATAAGGACCTCTTCTCTTCCACATTACAAAAATTACATGTTTACTTCTTGTGGTGATCAAACCCAGAACTCTCCTAACAAGCAAATCAAGGAGATGTAGTTCCCATGCCAATTTAAGGGATAAAGATGATGATGAACGAACAACATGTAGCACATTTCTACAGTCCATATGTTTGTCAGTTCAGCATCTATAACATCCTCCTGTCCTTCAAACAGCATCATGATCAAACACGATGGCACCAACCCTCTTACAATAGAATTAGGTTCTTCCTCTCTCCAAAAGGTGGGAAATCCAAGTTTTGTCATTCAGTCTCTCTACCCATCTTTGGTTGGTTAAAGATTGCTCCCTTTCCAGTTCCATAAAATTCCTCCTTTGACATTCTGTAACACAACTACTAGTATTTCAGGTCAAACTTACAAAAAATAATATAGATGGAACAGGGGAGAATCCAGTTAAAATACAAAAATATATAAATAATCAAACAGGGGAAAATATGCCTAGTTTCTATAGTAGCATTATTGAAACTGGTCATAGGAAAGTTAAAATTTGCTTTTTCCATACTCATTCAAATTCTGGTCTTGACTGTATAACTATGGGAATAACTCAATCTTGTATTCTTGAAGTGTCTGTACTGTAGTAGTTTGGCTTGCGGAACTCTCCTATTAATTATTGTCACTAGTTTTAAAAGTACTAAAAAGGTACCTAGATAGTCACCTGGAAAACAGACACATTTCTCCTCATTCCTTACAGCAGCAATCCTAACTCCCCTGGATAATGAATATCAATCACCTAGGAAATACAACAATACACTTTTTTGGTGATGAAGAAATATAAGATTTCAAACTGATTGAATAGAGCTTGAGACCTAACAACATTTAAATCAACAGAGCACAAAACCGAAGGCATGAGAAGAAAAAAAAGTATGTGCGTGGCCCATTAGGGAAAAAGCTAAGTGGTTAAGTTAAAAGTTAATCACTTCCACTCTCTATCACTTGGCTCACAGGCTGAGAATTCTGATGAGAGAGAAGTCACCACTTAATAAAATGGATTCATATTATATAATGTGCTGCCCGGGATATCACCTTTACTGTATGAGATTAGATTTAGACAGGATATAAGCTCACTCACAGTTATATCATGTTTATTTCTTCTGGTGAAGACAGTGAATCCCTTGGATATTTACCGGTAAAACAAACACCTCTATCAGAAACAATGCAATGTGAACTGTTATACCAATAATTAGGGCGTTCTGCAAATCTACAAAGATGGTAATCACAGAAGACTTTAACTGGGGAAAGCAAATGCACTTAACAGAATATGGTTCTATTTTCAATGAGTGTAAACTCCTGCACCTTCTATGATGGAAGGAAGCTACTGCAATTCACTGGCTAGCGGGAAGTCTGGTGATACTGTGAGGGTGTAGCACCCTGTTGGGGGCTTAGAAATGTCAGCTTATTTTCTGGTTGAGCATTCAGCAGACCACCTTACCTGCCTCCTGAGAAATCTGTATGCAGGTTATAACAGAGTTGGATGCATACCAGACCAGTATGCAGTTCATAACAGACCACCTTACCTGTCTCCTGAAAAATCTCTATGCAGGTCGAGAAGCAACAGTTAGAACCAGACAAGGAACAAGAGACTGATTCCAAATTGGGAAAGGAGTACGTCAAGGCTGCATATTGTCACCCTGCTTATTTAACTTCTATGCAAAGTACATCACATGAAATGCTGGCCTGGATGAAGCACACTCTAGAGTCAAGATTGCTGGGAGAAACATCAATAACCTCAAATACACAGATGATCCCAGCCTTTTGGCAGAAATTGAAGAGGATCTAAAGAGCCTCTTGATAAAAGGGAAAGAGGAGAGTGAAGGAGCTGGCTTAAAACTCAGCATTCAAAAAACTAAGATCATGGCAATTGGTCCCATCACTTCATGGGAAATAGATGGGGAAACAATGGAAATAATGACAGACTTTATTTTCTTGGGTTCCAAAATCACTGCAGATGATGATAGCAGCCATGAAATTAAAAGACGTGTGCTCCTTGGAAGCAAAGTTATGACTAACCTAGACAGCGTATCAAAAAGCAGAGATATTACTTTGCCAACAAAGGTCCACCTATTTAAAACTATGGTTTTTCCAGTAGTCATGTATGGATTTGAGAGTTGGACTATAAAGAAAGCTAAACACCGAAGAATTTATGCTTTTGAACTGTGGTGCTGGAGAAGACTCTTGGGAATCCCTTGGACTGATAGGAGATCCAACCATTCCATCCTAAAGAAATCAGTCTTGAATATTCATGGGAAAGACTGATGCTGAAGCTGAAATTCAAATACTTTGGCTACCTGATGGCAAAGAACCAACTCATTGGAAAATGCTGGAAAAGTTGAAGGCAGGCTGAGGAGGGGATGACAGAGGATGAGATTGGTTGGGTGGCATCCCTGACTCAGTGGACACGATTTTGAGCATGTTCTACGAGTTGGTGAAGGACAGGGAGGCCTGGCGTGCTGCAGTCCATGGGGCTTCAAAGAGTCAGATACAACTGAGCAACTGAACTGATTCAGCAGAAGTGATATTCAGATCAGTTTTGGTTAGAGGAAAATTCAGTTGTTGAAATATTTGCATGATATCCCCCAAGTCATCTTCACCACTGATGTCCTTTTGAAGTCTCTGACTACTGACATTGAAGTTGTGTAGATATGTACCTATGGCCATCTAAGCAAAGTGAAGAACCAGATGCACTATTTAAAGTTCTTCCCACTGGAATATCCCTCCCCCTCCATTTTCCATCAGGTCCATACTTGAAGATTATGGGAGTCTATTTCCAGTTGTTGCCAGTATAACATGCAAAACTAACAGGTACTCAGGCAATGTGGAGGATTTTTTCCCTTCCTTTTCTACCTATCTGAAATGAGAGACTCTCCATGATTTCAGAGGTGTGGACTGGAGGGGAAATAGCCATGTGGCAGGAATAGATGTTTCTAAATTCTTTCCCATGGTGATTTCCACATTATGACTAAATTACTTTAGAGGAAAAAGAGACAGATTACAATTATCACTAGGGTAACCCAGGTATATTTAACAACAAGATGTACACATTCAATTTCGTAGGAAAAATTTTCCCACTTCTTCTCACCTCATAACTAGCCATCTCCACTAATCCATCCTTGATATTTCAATAGTGTGCCTCATTCAAACAACCTTGTTTCAAATAAGATTGAATTAAAAGTAATTGTGGTATTAATTTGCTATGATTGTTCAGACTGATCATTATATATATATATATATATATCAGTTCATAGTCCCTTCTTGTATATGTATGTGTGTATATATATTACAAATATATATAATCTGAAGGTAAGTAAAGGATATAAAATAAACATAGTACAGCTTCCTGGATTGTGAATATTCTTTAATATATGCCATGGTTTATATTGTTTTACTGTACATTCAGTAACACCATATTCACTCTTTGCTACTATAAAGTGTTACAAAACATCATCTTTCATGTTTCATTTCTGTATACCAACAACAAAATATCAGAAAGAGATAGTAACAAAACGATCCCGTTTACCATCAAAACAATCCCATTTACCATCACATTAAAGAGAATAAATTACCAAGGAGTTTAAGGGCTTCCCTGTTGGCTCAGTGGTAAAGAATCCACTTGCAATTCATGAGGCACAGGAGACTTGGGTTTGATCTCTGGGTTGCAAAGATTCCCTGGAGGAGGGCATGGCAACTTACTCCAGTATTCTTGCCTGGAAAATCCCATGGATAGGGGTGCCAGAAAACACTGTCCATGTGGTTGCAAAGAGTTGGACAAAACTGAAGCGACTTACCACACACACACAGGGAGCAAAAGACTCATACTCTGAAAACTAAAAAATGCTGAAAAAAGAAACTGAAGATGACACAAAAAGATGGAAAGATACATGGTGTTCTTAGATTAGAAGACTCAATACTGTCACAAGGACTATACTATCCAAGGCAATCTACAGATCAATACCAGTACCTGTGAAAACACTCAAGGCATATTTCCACAGAACTAGAATAATCCTAAAACATGTATGGAGCCAAAAAAGACCTCAAATAACCAAAGCAACCTTGAGAAAGAAGAACAAGGTTGCCACCTGTTTTCAAAATATACAACAAAGCCACAGTCATCAAAACAGTATGGCACTGGCCCAAAAAAGAGATACAGAGATCAACTGAACAGACTAGAACACCCACAAATAAATCCACACTCATACGTCACTTAGTTTATGATAAAATAGCAAGAATATGCAATGTAGAAGACAGCCTCTTCAACAAATGGTGTTTGAAAAACTGAAGGGCTACGTGCAAAAGAATAAAAGTCCACAAAAGTGTACACTGTGTAACTATGTCAAAAATAGAAAGAACATTCATAATAGTTTGAGGAGTTGTTTTAACAGCAGATGACACTTTTTCTTAATAACTTCAGATAAAAAATATACTCTGTCTTGTATTCCTAATAAGACCAGAGAAATGTAACAGTACCCCTATTAATCTATCTTCAAAGACTTGATTCCTCAGAATGACCCAAGCCCCTAAGCCCAAACAGTTAATGATTCAAGTCCCTAAGCCCAAACAGCTGATTTCTCCTGTACAGATTTTATTAAGTAATCTGGCTTCTTCAGTAGATTCCTCTGCAGGGGCAGATGGCATGTTTTGAAATCATGAGTGTACAGCCAAGTTGGCATCTCTATTGTAATTAGATAGAATTGTTCCTTCTTTTAAATGAGCTTATCTTGGATTTAGTTAATGTAAATGAATTGCTGGAGTTCTGACAATGTTGACCACAGGAACAAAGTGAATGTTCTGTGTCTACATGTCTACAAAGATGAGCTCAAGATCCTCAATAAGATGAGCTAGTTGAGGAGGCCCTTCATTTCTAAAACATTTTCTAAATGCTTCTTATTCATCAGTTCAGTTCAGTCACTCAGTCGTGTCTGACTCTTTGCGACCCCACAAACTGCAGCACGCCAGGCCTCCCTGTCCATCACCAACTCCCGGAGTCCACCCAAACCCATGTCCATTGAGTCAATGATGCCATCCAGCCATCTCATCCTCTGTCATCCCCTTCTTCTCCTGCCTTCAATCTTTACCAGCATCAGGGTCGTTCCAAATGAGTCAGCTCTTCACACTGGGTGGCCAAAGTATTGGAGTTTCAGCTTCAGCATCAGTCCTTCCAAAGAATACTCAGGACTGATCTCCTTTAGAACGGATTGGTTGGATCTCCTTGCAGTCCAAGGGACTCTCAAAAGTCTTCTCCAACAGCACAGCTCAAAAGCATAAATTCTTCAGCACTCAGCTTTCTTTATAGTCCACCTCTCACATCCGTACATGAGCACTGGAAAAACCATAGTCTTGACTAGACGGACCTTTGTTGGCAAAATAATGTCTCTGCTTTATAATATGCTGTCTAGGTTGGTCATAACTTTCCTTCCAAGGAGTAAGATTTTTCAATAAGTCAGCTGACATTTTTTGATTGTTAAGAATGTGAGAAAATAATTGCAAATGAAACAATGGACAAAGGATTAATCTCCAAAATATACAGACAGCACATGAATGCATGCCAAGTCACTTCAGTCATGTCTGACGCTTTGTGAACTGTAGCTCACCAGACTTCTTGGTCCATGGGACACTCCAGGCAAGAACACTAGAGTGGGTTGCCATGCCGTCCTACAGGGGATATTCCCAACCGAGTGATCGAAACCAGGTCTCCTGTGGCTTCTGCACGACAGGTGGCTTCTTTACCCCAGGCCACTGGGGAAGCCCCCAAACAACTTAGAATTCAATCAAAAAACAAACAAACAAAAAACCAAACAAGCCAGTCAAAAAGTAGATGGAAGACCTAAACCTTTCTCCTAAGAAGTCATACAGATGGCCAAGAGGCACATCAAATGCTCAACATCACTAATTATTAGAGAATGCAAATCAAACTACAATGAGGTATCAACTCACACTGATTAGCATGGCCATCATCCAAAAATCTACAAACACTAAATGCTGGAGAGGGTGTGGAGAAAACGGAACTCTCATGCACTGTTGGTGGGAATGTAAATTGATACAGCCACTGTGGAGAGAAGTATGGAGGTGCTTTAAAAAGCTAAAAATAGAACTGCCATATGAGCCAGCAAACTTACATTGTGCAGGTACCCTGAGAAAACCCTAACTGAAAAGGAAACATGTACCCCAATGTTCATTGTTACTCAGTTTACAACAGTCAGAACACGGAGACAACCTACATGTCCACTGACGTCTCAATGAGTGAAGACAGGGTACATCTATACAAAGGAATATCACTGAGCATGAAAGTAACAAAGTTAGGGCATTTGGAGAGACGCGGTTGGACCTACAGTCTGCCATACAGAGTAAAGTTAGTCAGAAAGAGAAAAACAAATATCATATATTAATGAAAATATGTGGCGCCTATAAAAATGGTACAGATGAAACCATTTCCAGGGCAGTAATAGACATGCAGATGTAGAGAATGGATACATAGACACGGGGGCGGGAGAAGGGGAGGATGGGATAAACTGGGAGATTGGGACTGACATATATACACTACCACGTATAAAATAGAGAGCTAATGGGAGCTTGCTATAAAGCAAGGGAGCTCAGCTTGGTGCTCTCTTATGTCTACATGTGTGGGATGGGGTGGGGTGGGATGGAGATCTGAGAAGGAGGGGATATATGGACACATACAGCTGATTCACTTCATTGTACGCCAGAGACTAACAGAGCATTGGAAAGCAATTGTACTCCAATAAAAATAAAGTAGGAAAAAAACCCAACCAAATAATGGAAGCAGGTGTTGTGCTAGGCACTAGGACCATAAAATTGAAAAAGACATTGTTCCTGCTACTTGGAGCTCAGTCTGTGTAGAGATATTGATAAGCAGATAAGTGACCATAGCTTATACAAAGAGAGCTATTGTTAAGTACAGAGTGCCATGAGAACATAGAGGGAAACACAGCTGGAAAGGAGAGTCAGGGAGTATTTCTTACACTACAGTCATATGGTTTTGAAAGGACCTCATTCCTCACTCAGATGCTACTCTTCCCTAGGGCAGGAAAACAATAGCATTCAGTGTGGGATGGCAGGAGAGAGGGAAGGGGGAAGATTAGGTGAAAGTCTTCTGGACAAATTACCTAAATATCAACCACAAGGAAGAAATGTCATATATCCATGTCCGGTTGACAATTTATGTAGTTGAAAAACCTGCTTATAATTATTTGAGCCCAGGTCTTAATTCCATTAAATTTGTAAACAGTGTATTTTTGCATGTATAATATTCACTTAAATATCATAAGGAGGTAACTCTAGGAAAGGTTGTTATAATATTTTGTAAGCTGATTAATAGTTTATCATGGTGGAGAATCACATCATTAATGAGAAAACCATTCAAGGTTTGTTTTATTCATGCTTTAAACACATATAAGTGGGTATACATCTGTAGCTGCTTTAGGTTACTCCACTTATAGGAATAGTGTGATTGACCATTTACATATTAAAATTCATACTTCATTAATATTAATTTACTTCAATTTCTCTTTCATGATTCAATTGTAGCATCCTGATATGTTTTCATTAGTTATAGGTAGCTTACATTTTCTGTGACTTTCAGAAAGTAGGTGGTTATAAAGTAGGTGTCATAAAGCATTTGATGTTAAAAGTGGGTCAGTCAGGCAGTTCAGTCACTCAGTCGTGTCTGACTCTTTGTGGCCCCATGGACTACAGCATGCCAGGCATTCCTGTCCATCACCAAATCTTGGAGATTACTCAACTCATGCCCACTGAGTCAGTGATGCCATCCAACCATCTCATCCTGTGTCGTCCCCTTCTCCTCCTGCCTTCAATCTTTCTCAGCATCAGGGTCTTTTAAAACGAGTCAGTTGTTCGCATTGCGTGGCCAAAGTATTGGAGTTTTAGCTTCAGCATCAGTCTCTCCAATGAATATTCAAGACTGATCGCTTTTAGGATGGACTGGTTGGATCTCCTTGCAGTCCAAGGGGCTCTCAAGGGTCGTCTCCAACACCACAGTTCAAAAGCATCAATTATTTGGTGCTCAGCTTTATTTATGGTCCAACTGTCTCATCCATACATGACCACTGGAAAAACCATAGCCTTGACTAGACGGACCTTTGTTGGCAAAGTAATGTCTCTGCTTTTTAATATGCTATCTAGGTTGGTCATAGCTTTTCTTCTAAGGAGCAAGCATCTTTTAATTTCATGGCTGTAGTCACCATCTGCAGTGATTTTGGAGCCCACCAAAATAAAGTCTGCCCCTGTTTCCACTCTTTCCCCATCTATTTGCCATGAAGTGATGGGACCAGATGCCATGATCTTAGTTTTCTGAATGTTGAGCTTTAAGCCAACATTTTCATTCTCCTCTTTCACTTTCATCAAGAGGCTCTTTAGTTCTTTGCTTTCTGCATAAGGGTGGTATCATCTGAGTATCTGATGTTATTGATATTTCTCCCTGCAATCTGGATTACAGCTTGTGCTTCATCCAGCCCAGTGTTTCTCATGAGGTACTCTGCATATAGGTTAAATAAGGAAGGTGACAATATACAGCCTTGACATACTCCTTTCCTGATTTGGAACCAGTGGGTCAAGTCTGATATAATTCTTTATTTTAAAAAGGGAAAAAAATAAGGTAGGAAGAGGAGTGCATAATTTGTGGCTTTGACTTTGTGTAAGCATTTGTGGGAAAGTGAGAAATAGTTTGGTGTTTCAGTCTGTAAACCTAGCAATCCTTGCGCTGCTCTGGCCAAATATTTCTATAAATGATTGCCAGGTATATAACAGATTAAAACCGTTGTTCAAAGAAAAGTTGAGACATTAGAAGAAATGACTGAAATTTTCAAAATTCAGGGGTTTTTAAGTTCAAATTCCTGCAAAAGAGAGGGACTTAAACTGAATGTCGCCAATCTGAGAGCAGAGTTATAAGAGACTACCCCTTCTGCTCCAAGAAGCACTCTCTGCCTTGAAATCATAATACAAAGTTACCAAAGCCAGGCAATTTGGGAAATCTCCATGCATTCATTTTCAGAAGGAGAGTTTTAAATTAGATATGCTCTTTCTATTGCATATCATTTAGTAGGAACTGAACAAAAGCTTTTTTCCATTTATCATTAGCTCTACCATGAAGAGTTCACCTGGATCCGATTGGCAGGACCACATAGCATTTAAAACTCTAAACACTGGTTAACCAGGAGGTACAAAGATTTAGGTTGGCTTCCTTGGAAGAGGGAATTGGCAAGACTGTAAGACTTGTGGGGAAAGTACAGACGCAACTATGAGAGTGAGTGGAATACAGCTGGTGACAAAGACCACAAACTGTTCTCCATGTTCACCTTCTCTCTTCTCTCAGAGTAATATAACTCAATATTTTTTACATAATACTCACTGCATCGTTCATCCTTCCATATACATACTTTGAACAAAGCTTCTATTTTTCAGCATCTCTGCTGACTAGATACAGCCCAGTGACGTGCCGAGTGGAATACGAGCAGATTCTACCTACACATGAGCAGAGGTGTGTAGAATTTCCAAATGTGTCCTTTAAGATTTTAGGAACTTTTCCTTCATTCCTGTCAACTGGAATGTAAACATAAAATGAACGAAAGTCACCTTGTATCAGATGGATGAATTCTAGACTAAAGATGAGGAGCAGAAAGATAAAAGAAACCTCATTTTACTGCAAATTTTACATACTGTGCACTCTGCCCCACCACCTAGAAAACATAAGGACTATCTTACACCAACAATACCGACTGCTCTGCTATTCTTCCTTGGAACTTACTCTGAAACCATTCTGTATAATAAGCATAGTACTGGATAACACTTCACTTAACATCTTATCCTAAAATAGTACTAATCTGATCTTTATTTGATTCTAACAGGGTATTTTATTAAAATACATAACTGCCACTAAGGTTAGGATTTATGATTTAAAGTGATTTTCTCTAACATTTATCTGAGAGAAAAACTGTGCTGAATAAAAACTAAGTTAAGAAAAGTTATATATTATTACTAGCATAAATATATGCTTTCAGATAACAAAGTTACACATACATTTACAAGACAGTACTGTTCTCTAAAAATGTAGTCTACATGCTTGTGGCAGAATATAGTCTGGAACATGTGTCTGATTGATAGACATCGATCAGAAATTAGTCAACAAAACAGTAGCCACTCTCATCATTGCAGGCAGAAATATTAACACAAACTTAGGTGACTGAAGAACTATTGTTAGGACTGGAGGAACGCAGTTCTTGGAAAACTGTCACTGAATCCAGGAAATCAGGAGGGTGAAAATATATAGTTCTATATTTTTAATGTTCTCAGATGCCATCAGTTTTGAGGCAGGTTTTTCATAGGATAATTCCCAGAGTCTGATCTGCAACCTGCATAAATATCTGCCCACATCTGCCGCTGCTTCTCTTCTTGCATTTTAACTATTTTGGGGAATAAAAGGGCAATGTTTTGTATTTAAAAATAGGTAAGATATTTGGTATGTATTTGAACTTTTCATTATTCTAAGAATTGAGATTCCTATAATGAAAATGGAATATTGTCATAATGTTACTCTAGTGTGATGTATCATGATCCATTCTTTTCAACAAAGTATTGATGAATACTCATCTAGTCCTTTCTTTAGAAACTACATGTACACCCATGGTAAAACCAATACAATGTTTTAAAGTAAAATAAAGTAATTAATTAATTTAAAAAAGAAACTAAAGATAAAACCACAGCATCTTTAAGGATGGAGAAGGAGGGATTTAGCTAACTGAAATTTCCAATTTATGAAAACTCTCTGTAAATATAACTGTGGAAGCAGTTTTTGCAGAGTTGATCAGAAACAATTTTGTAACTGAACATTTGTTGACCAAATGTAAGGGTTATTATAGAAAGCAGACTTGGTTTAAATTTGATTATGGAAAACAAGGTTTATTACACTTTTATAAACCAGTTTATTTTTTACATATTATTACATTAAATACTGTATTTTTCCTCAGTTCTCATTCTAACAGAAAAACTAATACATAAGCATATACTGCAAATCTGATTCTAGCCATTACGAATATGATACACTTTGAAAACTTTTCAGTTCATTCCAGATGTGTGTCTAACATCAGGTGTGTGCTTGCTCACTTGCTCAAGCCGTTTTTCACTCTTTGCAACTCCATAGACTATAGTTACCAGGCTCCTCCCAATATTGCCTAAGCTTTTTCCTGCATTTTAAGCATGAAAGGCTTTACATGTATTTAACAATCACAGAGTTCCTCCCTCATTTATAACACTGTAAAATTACATGCATAAGTAAAATTGATTTTTGGAGTGATTTTACTGTTGCCTAAATATTAATAAGACCCTTTCTCTTAGGTAGATGTGAATGCACAGGCATCTTCCAGTAATTTTGTTGGCTTAGTGAAGAACTCATGGATTGGACAAGCATATGGCTTGTTCCTGAAAGTTGCTGGTTATATTTTAAATGATGAGTAAATTAGAGTCTTACTACCTCAAATCGTCGTTTCTACTCGATGTTAAAACACACTTTCAGTCTCGTATTTTTCCTCCAGAAATGCCATTAAATTTTCTGTTTTATTAATATAATAATCATTGAGGAACCAAAGCCTGAAAATACTATATTGTTCTTATAAATGAAAATAGAAAATAATGTGTGAAAAAGAAGTCATGGACCCTCCCTCCCAAAGCAAAACATTGCAAGGACGTTTTCTAAAAGCTAACTTACTAACAATTTCTGCCTATAACTCTTAAAAATGTAATGGAAAGTAAATATCTTCATATCTGCATATTTGGATCACAGAACTACACGTGATCAGAACACTCCTGAATGTAAATAACTAGCAGTATGCTATGACAACGGAGGCATGCGTAAGAGCAAAATGAGGTTAACTAGACCATCACTGCCTGAGAGTCTGTATGTAAACACAACATAAAACTGCTTGTTAACATCTGATACCAGACGTGTGTGCCATCAAAACTGAGTGTTTCAATTAAAAGAAGCAGATAAATTTAAATAAATAAATAAAATACAACAAAAGGCTGAGTACTAATAAGTGACATAATCTAAAGCCAGCAGCTACCCAAAGTGAGATCAATGCATGTTAAACACAGTGAATCCCTACATTTTTGCCTGATAGGAAGTTTGCCTGCACTTGACTTGGGGGCAGAAACTATCTAATCATCTGCCTTGAAAATTAGGGAAGGTGAGACTCAGAGAAAACTCAGTAACTCTGTATTTATTCCCACAATTTTAAGACCTGAATACCATGAAGCAAATTTTCCAAAAGCTGAGTTTCCTTTGTGAAATATAGCCCTCATTCCTACAATCTTGATAGGATCTATCACGGTGGATTCTTATTACTGGAGACTGAGAACTCTTCGTAGTGACTTTGCTAATTTATAGGCCAGTGTTGTCTGATCTAAATTTTCTCCAAAGCAGTTTATTCTTTGTGTGCTAAGTCGCTTCAATCGTGTCCCATTCTGTGACACTATGGACTGTAGCCTGCCAGGCTCCTCTGTCCATGGAATCTTCTAAGCAAGAATACTGGAGTGGGTTGCCATGTTCTTCTCCAGGGGATCTTCCCAACCCTGGGATTGAACCTGTGTCTCTCATGTTTCCTGCACTGACAGGTGGGTTCTTTATCACTGACATCACCTGGGAAGCTTATTCTATAGGTTCTACAAATTCTCTGATTTTTACCTTATATGGTATGGCTAGACAAAGCATTATAAGTTCAGTCTTAGATATAAGCCATTACAATGCATGATCAAAAAAGGAAGTGTGATGTCTAGATAATTCATCCAATGTTTCCGCAACAACACTTAACCGGACACCTTATGGCTGTCCCACAACTGGCCTGACCTCTCTATGTGTCCTTTGCAACACGTCCTTTGACTGACCTGGAGGTAATATGTAGCCTCTCTATTCCGTTCCTGGGTTGCATTACTTTTGTTTTCTTCATTGCTTTTGAACATAAAAAAAGAAAAATTAAGCTTGAAAACCTGCCAGGTTAATGGAAACAATAATTTAAACTGCCTTACCAGAACTGTGCCTTTCCAGTTCTGCAGATTTCAGACATAACCAAAATTTCTTTCCCCAAATTCTAGTGTTCTGAACCTGCTTTGGTCCTTCTCCAGCTCCTATGCTATATTGCAAAAGAAGAAACAGTTTATAATAGAAAATTTGACAGTTACCCTTTCAGCCTAGCTGCAGAATAAATGTGTCTTGCTGAACCAAGTTATACCATAATTGAATCATTTGCACTCTTTACAGTAAAAATATCTACATGAATGAGGGCACGGAAGGAGTCAGTTTATGCATTTTTCATTATGTTGAGAAGAATTATTTAGAGTAAGTTCTAGGTTTCGAAAGGTATAAAGTATCTCTTACCTATTAGGACATGAAGAAAAAAGATTGAGTGGAGAGTCAGAAGCATTTTTTAAAAAAACTTAGATGTTCCAAATCTAGGTTTTTATAAACTCCAATTTTACTGACAGCATGAATAAGATATTGTATTTGGAAAACCTCAGTGAATACAAGGGAGAAGCAAATTTTTGAGGAAAATGGCTTAGATTTATAAATCAGGCAATCAGCACCATCTAGTGGTCATTCCTATGATGAGCCATTCTCTTCATTTCCAATGTTACTGAGAATTCAAGCACATGCCAAATTCCTTATCAGACATTTTGAATTAGGTTAAAGTAAAATAAACACAGAAAAAAATACGAACTGAAATCTAAGCATTAGTTCTATTGTCTTACATAATATAAAAATGAAATACACAACGCTATTCACAACTCTTTGGTTTATGAAAAATAGGATTTAGTATGTTGACCATTAAACAGTGTTCAACTGGTTTACCCATAAGAAGGGACAAAATTTCCCTACACACAAGAAACAGGACTTAATTTTCCCAGCTTTATCCCTAAAAGTTAAGTTCATATTTAGAAACCCCTGCTACAGATAACTGTTACTTTAATTGATAGAACTGGCATAGATTTTGAACCATTATTTATTTTACTCAACTGTTTGAAATCAGATAAGAACAACAGATTTTAGCCCTTGAATACACATACCATAGCAGTGAGGGTTTGTATATATGTAAAGAAATAATAGCTCATAGTTACTTGGGACAAAAGAAAGTTGCCTGTGTTTTTTTAAATTTTTCATGGCAAGTTTACAAATGAATAAACAAGAGTTGAATACAGATTTTAAAAACAAACTAGAAAATAGACAATCCCTTAGAGAAAATATTTGCAAATGATACAACTGACAAGGGCTTAATTTCCAAAATATACAAACAGATAATGCAGCTCAATTAAAAAAAAATTGGCAACAGATCCAAATAGACATTTCTTCAAAGAAGACATACAGATGGTTAACAGGCACATGAAAAGAAGCTCAACATTACTAACTATTAGAGAAAAGCAAATTAAAACTACATAGAGGTATCACCTCATACCAGTCAGAATGGCCATCTTCAAAAAGTCTACAAATAATAAATCCTGGAAAGAGTATTGAAAAGGGAGCCCACCTCCACTGTTGGTGGGAATGTAAATCAGTGCTGCCGGTGTGGAGAACAGAATGGAGGTTCCTCAGAAACTAAAGATAGAGTCACCGTCTGACCCAGCAATCCCCCTCCTGGGCACATATCCAGATAAATCTCTAATGTGAAAAGACAGATACACCCCAATATTCATTGTGAAACTACTTACAAAGCCAAGACAAGGGACAGCCTCAGTGTCCATCAACAGACAAATGGCAAAGAAAATGCAATACCATGGAATATCAGTCATAAAATGAATGAATGAGGTTATTTGCAGCCACGTGGACGGGCCTAGAGATGATCTCACTAAGTGTAGTCAGACAGACGAATACCATATGACATCACTCGCAGGAATCTGAAGATGATATAAAAGTGCTTATTTACAAAGTAGAAAAGGACTCACAGACATAGAAAGTAAACACGGTTACCAAAGAGGAAATGGAGGGGGGGGTGGTAAATTAGGAGCTTGGAATTAACAGATAAATACTACTCTAAATAAAATATATAAGCAACAAGGTCCTATCATATATCGCAGGGAACCATATTTAAAATCACGTTATAATCGATCACAGAAAGGAATCTGAAAATATATATATACAGACACACACAGAGAGACATACATACATGAATCACTTTGATGGCTCCTCTGTCCATGGGAGTCTCCAGGCAAGAGTACTGGAATGGGTTGCCAAGCCCTCCTCCAGGGGATCTTCCCGACCCAGGGATCGAACTCTTATATCTCTTTTATATCTCCTGCATTGGCAGGCAGGTTCTTTACTACTAGCACACCTGGGAAGTCCCTGTAAACCAGCTATAATTCAGTTTAAAACAAAAAATAGATTCTTTCTATTGACATAATTCAAATACTCAAAAAGATTATTTTTATAGTCTCTCTGCAAGTTAAGATTTTAAGAGTGACTGAGAAAAACAATTCTTTGGCATTGCCTTTCTTTGGGATTGGAATGAAAACTGACCTTTTCCAGTCCTGTGCCCACTGCTGAGTTTTCCGAATTTGCTGGCAAATTGAGTGCAGCACTTTCACAGCATCATCTTTTAGGATTTGAGACAGCTCAACTCAGTTAAAATACATGCAGACAAATATTCACAGCCCTGAATTCTGACCTATGTACTATAGTAGTAGAGGAGAAATGGCGATGGTGGTGTCTGCTTGAATGAATCTTGCAGCATTCACAGAGATGTTTGAACACTGCCATTCACTTGAGTTCACTGAGGTGGGATGGAAGATCATGTCAGTTAGAAAAGGTGAGAAAGAGATGGAGAGCAATATATGTGCTTGAGACACATTTAGAAAAAAATAGTTAAGGGTAATGACCCCCCACCATAGCCTTAGAATAACGGGAAATGTGCATCATCACCAGGTTGCAGGAGAGTCTGGTGTTGTTTTGCCCATAGTCCGAGTCCCCGGTCGGGAAAGAAGACTCCTCGAAACAATGCAACTTGCAATAGGGGAATTTGTTACTGACTCGAGCCAGGGCTCCCGCCCTCACCAAGGGTGTGAGGATGAAAGGCCCCGAGCCCCAGTTCTCTAGGGTATTTATTAGGTCAAAAAATGCAGCAAGTAGTTGGTGCAAGCGGATTGGTTACACAGCGGGTAGTTGGTGCAAGCGGATTGGTTACACAGTTGCAAGGCAATTTTTGTTGGCCCAACGTGGGGCTTTCAGCTTTCCCCTGATAGGTTCCCTTTTTTGTTGCTAGACATATGTTGATTGGCTAGCTCCAGGGGGCCTGATAATTATGTTACCCCGGGAAACCAGGCCTACTCCTAATCTAGGCTGCCTGTCATGGCGTTAGCCGTGACATCCTCACATTTCCTCCCTGTCTTTGTACTTTTGTAGAGGAATCTTTCTCTTCACCCTGTGAAATTGACTGATATTGTTGTCTCAATACCATAATTTGGATGGTATTTAGGCACTCTAATAAATGAGACCAGACGGTTTAAAATGCATGGACCAAAGGTCAGTAACAATATTAATATTATGAGTGGACCCAGGAGGGTGGAAATCAAAGTGGTCAACCAGGGGGAGCGCTGAAACCAAGATTCAAACCAGCCTTGTTGGGCTTCTCGTTTTTTCTTCTGCTGGGCTAGTCTCTTACTTTCTGGAGAGATTTTTGTAAAAGAGTCAACTCTCTCACATTTTTCAGTTTGGTTCTGATCCTTTCTTCTCCCCCGGGCAGACATAGACAGGCACCTGTTCGTAGTTCGTAGTGTGGGCCTTTTTACTCACAGTTACGGGTGAACAGACTGAAAGAGCCGTGGGCAAAGAACTTGGTCAGTTGGTGGGGACCAAACCCATTACCGTCAGCCACCAGCACACACAAATCAAAGGTCAGTATTGGCCACCATGTCCCTTTGGGGGCCACGTTGGAGCTCGAATTAAGCACTTCTCCAGTCTCAGGATTGTAGATCACCCAAGTCAGGTTAGCTGGCTGATGGGGGTTGTGGCTGGTTGCTCCTGGGCCGATGAAAACTGTTATCAGCAGGAGAGTTAAGAGGGCTCCCGTCGTACCAGTTTCAGTTTCAGAGAATTTGACGGGTGAGGTCTTGCCTCCCATTCTGCTTGCGCCTTCTCCTGTTCTTCAGGGTGGCTTGCCGCACGTGATTGCAGTGAACCTAGGGCCCGATCCCGGCGACCTTAACAGCAGTAGGAGTGGTAAGGAGAACAGCATAAGGGCCTTTCCATCTAGGTTCTGATGCTTTAGATTGGTGTCGTTTTACCCAAACCCAATCACCCGGGCCAACATTATGTGAGGGGATGGTCCCCTTGCTTGTTCCCTCGTGTATCTCTCGAATTAATTTCTAAACATGGCTATGCACCTTACTTAATGTCATCAGTGTTTGCTGGAATTGTCCCAAGGTAGGGGGTGGTAGGCATTTTTCCTCGAATATAGGACACACAGGAGGGAGTTTTTCATACAGAATCTCTAAATGGGTAGGATTCAGCTTACAAGGGGTGTTACGTGCTCGAAAGAGCGCGAAGGGAAGGAGGGTCACCCAGTCCCCGCCAGTCTCTATTGCCAACTTTGTCAAAGTTTCTTTTAGGGTCCGATTCATTCTCTCAACCTGTCCTGAGCTCTGGGGATTATATTCACAATGTAACTTTCATTTCATCCCCAGAGCTTGGGCCAGCCCTTGTACAAACTGGCTCACAAAGGCAGGTCCATTATCAGAGCCCATAGTCACTGGCAGCCCGTACCTAGGCACTATCTCCTCTAAGATCTTTTTAGCAATCACTATTGCTGTCTCTCCCTTAGTGGGGAAGGCTTGCTCTTCCCCTCAGTACCTCGTTCCAGTGTGCTGCCTTTTCCCTGTCTTCATCAGCTGGCACGCTTTGCAAGCCTGGATTATCTCTAGTACAGTTGCATTTTGTCGAGGGAACCTCAGGCAGGCCGTCTGGAAAAGTGTCAAGGTCTTTTTTTCCCCAAGTGTGTAGTTGTGTGCAGGTTTTCACATAGGTGACGACCCAGGATGGCAGGCAATATCAGGTTGTTGTTTTGATTTCGGTACCATTCATCTTTGTCATCCTTCTGGAGGGTGGTATCCTCATTGATCCAAACGAGGTCAGGGAGGGAATAGTCGGGGACTGGCGGTAGAGTCCCCATACCAGGAGGTGGAAGTCCCACGGCTAATGTGGGGGTGGCGTAGTCCCAGCTGGCTGCTTCTCGAGCGGCCGCATCAGCAGCCCGATTGCCCTGTGCCCTAGGGTCTTCTCCTTTCTGGTGACCGGGGACATGTACAATTGCTACTGCCCGGGGCAATTGAACAGCTTTCAGGAGCCTGCGGATCTCGGGCAAATTCTTGACTTCTTTTCCCTCTGCTGTTCTAAATCCGCTTTCCTGGTATATCGGACCTTGACTATGGGCAGTGCTAAAAGCATATCGGCTGTCCGTAAAAATGGTGACTCTTCCCTTTTGCTTGCTCTAGAGCCTGTATTAGGGCAATCAACTCTGCTTTTTGTGCAGACGTGTTTGGGGGAAGTGTCTCAGCCCATATTGCCTGTCCTGAATCATCAACTATGGCGGCTCCCGCCTTCCTTTGTCCATCTTTTACATAGCTGCTCCCATCAGTGAACCACACTAGCTCACTTGTTTAGCGGCACATCAGTTAAGTCTTTTCGAGCCTCCAGGGCTTCAGCCAGTATCTCATTGCAATCATGGAGAGGGCGGTCCTTCTCTGGGTTAGGTAGAAGCGTGGCTGGATTCAGGAAGCAAGGGGTCTGAAACTGCACCCATGGGGCATCAAGCAGCAGGGCCTGGTAATGTGTCAAATGGGCATTGGAGATCCACTTACCTGGCGGCTGCTTTAAAACCCCTTCGATGGCATGGGGGGTGTAAACCCAGAGTTGCTGTCCATACGTCAACTTGTCGGCGTCGCGGACGAGGAGGGCAGTGGCTGCAATGATGCAGAGGCAAGGGGGCCACCCAGCGGCCACCAGGTCTAATCGCTTTGAAAGGTATGCCACCGGCCGCTTCCATGGTCCCCATTGTTGCGTCAAGACCCCCTTTCCTATTCCTTGCTTTTCATCTACCAACAGCTGGAATGGCTTATTTGGGTTAGGCAGGGCAAGGGCTGGGGCTTCTAGTAGGGCCTGTCTGAGTGTCTGGAAAGCCTGTTTCATTGGCTCAGTCCAAGTCCAGTTTGGGGTCTCTTTACTTCCCTCATACAAGGGCCGGACCTTCTCAGCAAACCCCATGATCCACAGTCTACAATATCCAACAGTCCCTAAAAACTCTCTCACCTGGCGGGGGGTCTTGGGCTCTGGTATCTGCAATATTGTTTCCTTCATGGCCTGAGTTAGCCACCTTTGCCTGCCTGATCTTACACCCCAAATAGGTGACCTCTTGCCGGGCTATTTGTCCCTTCTTTGTGCTAGCACGATATCCCAAGGCGCCTAGAGTCTGTAAGAGGTCACCGGTGGCACGGCTGCATGCCTCCTCTGTGGTTCCAGCCAACATAAGGTCATCCACATATTGCAGCAGGATGACCTCTGGGTGGCGAGTCCGATATTCATATAGGTCCTCACTCAAAGCCTCATTAAACAAGGTAGGGGAGTTTTTGAACCCTTGTGGGAGGCGGGTCCAAGTTAGTTGTACTACCGGTTGGCCTTCCCCCTCAGTCCACTCAAAGGCAAATATCTCCTGGCTCTGGGCCACCAGGGGTAGGCTGAAAAAAGCATCTTTCAAGTCCAACACAGTGTACCAAGTGTACTCAGGCAGCAGACTGCTCAGGAGGGTATACGGGTTGGGGACAGTAGGGTGTATGTTACTCACCCACTTGTTGACTTCTCATAAGTCCTGGACAGGTCTGTAATCTGTCCCCCCTGGCTTGTTCACCGGCAGTAAGGGAGTGTTCCAAGGGGATTGGCACCGCTTGAGAATTCTGGCATCCATGAGCCATCGAATGTGGGGAGTGATCCCCCGCCGAGCCTCCTGGCTCATAGGGTATTGCCTCACCCTCACAGGAGTCACCTCGGCTTTTAGTTCGATGACGACCGGATGTCTCTGTTTGGCCAGTCCCATTCCTGCTGTTTCTGCCCAGGCCAATGGGTATTTGTGGACCCATGGTTGTACATCTGGTGCTATGACCTCTGAGGGCTTAGGCACAAAAAGTCTGTATTCATCTCTTAAAGCTAGAGACAAGACATGTATCGGCTGTCCAAGTCCATCCGTGACTGACACTCCCCCAGGGTCAAAATGGATCTGAGCATTAACTTTAGTCAACAAGTCTCTTTCAAGTAGAGGGGCTGGGCATTCTGGTATCACCAAAAATGAATGGGACACCTGGTGGGTCCCCAGATTTACTTTCCGTTCGGTGGTCCAACAATATCTTTTTGTCCCCATGGCTCCCTGCACCAAGCTGGTTTTCTTAGACATTGGTCCCAATTTTTGATTTAAAACAGAGTGTTGGGTGCCAGTGTCCACCATGAAGCCAACGGGTTTCCCCTCCACATGTATGGTTACCCAGGACTCGGGGAGGGGTGCCGAGTCTTGACTCCCCTAGTCACTGTCTTCCCCCGCATATAGAACTCGAGTTCTAAGGGAAATTCTCTCTCTCTGGGTTGTTCTTCTCTTCGGGTCCCTCTTAGGGCACTTACTTTTCCAGCGCCCCTGTTCTTTGCAGTAAGCGCACTGATCTTTCTTTAGGGCCTGCCTTTTTGGTAGCTCTTTTTCTTCCGTCTGGGGGCCTCAAGGCTCCCTCAGTTCTGTTTCAGCCTTTATCCCTGCAAACAGAATCTTGGCCAGCTCTCTCTGGTTCTTCTGGTTCTCCTTCGCCCTATGTTCCCTATCTTCCATCCTGATCTTCTCAGCTAATTCTCTTTCCTCCTGTCGAATTCGCTCTTCCCTTTTTTCTGGGGTCTCCCTATTATTAAATATCTTTTCAGCTGCTTTCAGTAAGTCTTGTATTGTCTGTTCTCCCAATCCCTCTATCTTTTGTAATTTCTTCTTAATATCTGGGGCTGCCTGATTCACAAACGCTAACAGAACTGCAGGGCGTGACTCTTCAGCCTGGGGGTCCATAGGTGTATATTGCCTAAAGGCTTCCATCAGCCTCTCTAGGAAGGCTGCCGGGCTTTCAGTGGGCTCTTGCCTTACTAAATTTACCTTCGCCAAATTTGTCGGCGTCCTAGCTGCGGCTCGCAGGCCAGCCATTAGAGTCTGGCGGTACACTCGGAGACGTTCCCTACCTTCCGTTCGCTCAAAATCCCAGTTAGGCCGCAACAGAGGAAACCCCTCGTCCACGAGATGAAGCTGGCCGGTTAGTCTCCCGTTGACCCCCGGGACCCGTTTCTGCGCTTCTGCCAGGATTCGCTCCCGTTCTTCCATGGTGAAGAGCACCTGCAACAGCTGCGGACAATCATCCCAGGTGGGGTTATGAGTGAACAAAATGAAATCTAAGTGGTCAATGAGGCCTTGGGGTTTCTCCGAAAAAGGAGGATTTTGGGTTTTCCAATTATACAGATCACTCGTGGAAAAGGGCCAGTACTGATAGGTTCGCTCTCCTTCCGGGTTAGCTGGTCCCACTCGGACGGGGAGTGCCTGTACAGTAGATGAAGGTAACTCTGGCTCCCCATGATCTTGCTCACTCCTATTTCCTCTATTCCTTCTCCTGGATCGGGGTTCCCTTATCCCTTCTGATTCATCAGGGGGCGCTCTTCCCCCTGGGGGAACTTGCAATGGAGGAGGGGCATATGGCAGAGGCCTAATTTCCGTCTACAAGTCAATCAGGGTCCAGTTCGACGATTCCTGAAAGACTGGTTTTGGGCCCTTATTCTTCTTGTCTTCCTCTGGGGGAGTGGGGGTTTCCATAACTAGGGCCTGTACATTAGGAGAATCAGGAAGTTTGTGAACAAAAGGTTTGAACCATTTGGGTGGATCTTCTATTAGATCTTACCAGACCAGAACTTATGGGACTTGGCTCGGGTGGCCCCAGGGATCAGGAGCCATAAGTTTCTCTTTCACCGCTCGAATAATAGAAAGTTGAAAAGTTCCCTCTGGAGGCCATCCAACCTGGAAGGTGGGCCACTCTGCAGAGCAAAAGGTTATTAATTTACTCTTTGTAACCAGTAGCAACAGATCATGCGCTCTAGCCCTGACATCCGAGAAATGATCAGTCATGAGAGAGAGTGGGGTGGATTCTCCTTGTCCCATAGCGAGAGTCAGAAGAAAGTCACCGAGAATTACCACCAAAAAATCCTATCGGGAGTGGTGGTGGCCAGGAGGTTGGGCTTGTGGTATGCTTCGTGGAACTATTTGAGTGACTTAGTTGTTGCACGGAAGTTTTCTTGTTGGGGGTGGGTACCCTACGGGTTTCTAGGCCATTCCGTGACCCCCTTATCCTTTCATGGGAGTCTTCCAGTGGCAGGCGCCCTATCGGCTCTTAAGTGCCTGTCCCATGCCCACACAGACGGATTTTATTTGGCCAGATTCTCGGTTTAGAATACGAGAAAAAAGAAAAGAGTTTCACCCTCTCGGGCTCCCGTTACTGGGGCTGACTTGTTGGGAGGCCTTCAGAATCCACCAGGGAGTAGCCCTGGCCGGGACTCGTCAGTTGCCCCGACAACTGTCTGCCTGTTCACTGAAACTCTCAGAAACAGAAATGAGGCTCCAAGGCTTTATAGGAGGAAGTAGACAACGACACACCAGAGAACAACGAGACAGGAGACAATGCCGGCAGTTATACAGACACGAAAGAGCATAAAAAAACACATAGACACACATTGGCCGACAACACAGAACTGGGGGGCGGGACCCCCTGAGTTTTCTCACCAGATAGAAAGCTTTCTCCTGCGCCAGACACCTTCCTGCTTCATAGCAGGGCCCTGGATTTACACTGGGCTTTCTGCGCCAGACACCTTCCTGCTTCACAGCAAGACCCCGGATTTACACTGGCCTTTCTGCGCCAGACACCTTCCTGCTTTACAGCAGGGCCCCGGATTTACACTGGACTTTTTCAGACCTGCCTGAGCACCGGTGCTATTACCTGTCCTTTTTCCCCTTTATTCCAAAGAGTGTTCTTCTCCAGTCAAGGGATCCCGGACGAGCCCCCAAATGTTCTGCCTGTAGTCCGAGTCCCTGGTGGGGAAAGAAGACTCCTCGAAACAATGCAACTTGCAATAGGGGAATTTATTACTGACTCGAGCCAGGGCCTCCCGCCCTCACCAAGGGTGTGAGGACGAAAGGCCCCGAGCCCCAGTTCTCTCGGGTATTTATTAGGTCAAAAAAAGCAGCAGGTAGTTGGCGCAAGTGGATTGGTTACACAGCGAGTAGTTGGCGCAAGCGGATTGGTTACACAGTTGCAAGGCAATTTTTGTTGGCCCAACGTGGGGCTTTCAGCTTTCCCCTGATAGGTTCCCTTTTTTGTTGCTAGACATATGTTGATTGGCTAGCTCCAGGAGGCCTGATAATTATGTTACCCCGGGAAACCAGGCCTACTCCTAATCTAGGCTGCCTGTCATGGCGTTAGCTGTGACAGCCTCACAGTGTAAGGAGAAGAAGCTACTGATTCTTGCACATTAAGTGGTCTAACCCAACAGGTTCTCTCCCTGACACCATTCCCAACAGTCACTAATTATTCATTTCCTATCTTGGTAACAATTACTATATAATACAGTTGCAACATTTTCTCTTAGCTATTTTTAAAACTGTAATATGGGAGAGGAGCCAAGATGGCGGAGGAATAGGACGGAGAGACCACTTTCTCTCCTACAAATTCATCGAAAGAACATTTGAATGCCGAGCAAATTTCACAAAACAACTTCTGATCGCTAGCAGAGGACATCAGGCGCCCAGAAAAGCAGCCCATTGTCTTCGAAGGGAGGTAGGACAAAATATAAACGATAATAAGGGAGTCAAAAAAGCTACGGACGGAGACCCGTCCCGGGAAGGGAGTCTTAATAGAGGAAGTTTCCAATCACCAGGAAACCCTCTCACTGGCGGGACTGGGGGAAGTTTTCGGCATTCTAACTGGGAGGAAAAATTAAACAAGGCCCATAGATTACGTGCATAAAAGCAACTCCCAGCAGAAAAGTACCCCAGACGCCCGTACCCGCCAGCAACAAGCAGGGCGGAATGGAGAGGAGCGGGCGGCATTTCTTAGGGTAAGGACCGGGTAAAGACCCTGAGAGCAATCGGAGGGAGCTTTTTTAAACTGTGGGATAGCAAGGGACAAAATTAACTGGCCCGAACACACTGTGGGTGGTTCGCTAAACAAAGGGACTGAGAATCTCCAGAGAAGAGCCGGCCCATCCCCACTGGAGGTAGGAGGCAGGGGGGAGGGGAAAAGGGCAAACTCAACCCCTGAGAAGCCACCCCCTCCCACACTGCAAACAGGCCTCCGGGTTCCTATCTAAAGACTTCCTGAGACCCGACTGGCGGTGCGTGCTGGGGTCGCGGAGGGAAAAAGTGTGCCGTACCCGGGGAGATTGCGCCCAAGCCTCTGGCTGCCTGGGCTGCTCGCCGTCGAGGGAAAAGGCGTGCTGCACCCGGGAGAGTACGCCCAAGCCTCTGGCTGCCTGAACCGCTCCGGCCGGGAAAGGCACAAAACGCAGGAGCAACCGAATCTGCGCTTTTGTGGAGTACGCGAAAACTGGAACCGCACTCACTGCAGGGCCCGCTCCATATAGAGCAGCCAGGAGCCTGAGCAGTGTAGATGGGGAAAGCACTGACACCCATGAGCGGGGCAAACCCAGTGTGGCCGGAACACGGTGAGTGCTACCCACACAGAGCGGTGTCTGTCTGCAGCGCCCCTCCCTCCCCGTAGCAGGACTGAACTGAACTAGAGAACCTAAATAAGAGATCACCTCCGCCCGCCTGTGTCAGGGCGGAAATTAGACACCAAAGAGACGGCAAACAGAAGCCAAATAAACAAAGGGAACCGCTTCAGAAAGGACCGGTGCAACAGATTAAAATCCCTGAAGGTAACACCGGCTACACGGGAAGGGGCCTACAGATATCGAGAAGTGTAAGCTGGAAAGAGGAGCTATCTGAAATTGAACTGAACCTACGCTGACCACAACAACTCCAGAGAAATTCCTAGATATATATGTACATTTTTTTTATTTAAAAAAAAAATTATTTTTTCTTTCCTTTTTTTAAAATTTTTTATTTTTTCTCTTTTATTTTATTTTATAATTCCCTATTACTCCCCCATTACTCCTCAACTTTCATTTTCATATATTTTTACGATTTTTTTAATTAGGGAAAAAAATTTTTTTCTTTTTTCTTTTTTTTTTTTTTCTTGTTTTTCTCTCCTATTTCCTTTTAGAGTCCTCTAATACTCCTCTATTATTCCTTAACTTTCACTTTCATTTCACAATAACCTTGCCAAAAAAAAAAGAGAGAGAGAGAGAGTTTGGTTTATTTTTAAACCAAACTTCATATACAGTTCTAATTTTTTGTGTGTGTTTTTGTTTTTAAATATTGTATTTCAAAGAGTCTAACCTCTACACTAGATTTTCAATCTCTGTTTTTCAGTAGTATGTGATATAAATTTTGATCATTTAAGAATCCAATATTCAGTTCCCATTTCTATTCAGGAGTGTGGTGATACTCTCCCACTTTTGACTCTCTGTTTTCTACCTCAGAACACCTCTATTTCCTCCATTCCCCTTCTCTTCCCAATCCAACTCTGTAAATCTTTGTGGGTGTCTGGGCTACGGAGAACACTTTGGGAACAGATAACTGCGTAGATCTGTCTCTCTCCTCTTGAGTCCCCTTTTTCTCCTCCTGCTCACCTCTTATCTCCTTCCTCCCTCTCCTATTCTTCATGTAACTCTGTGAAACTCTCTGGTTGTGTCTCACAGTGGAGAATCTTTTCACCATTAACCTAGAAGTTTTATTATCAGTGCTGTATAGTTGGAGAAGTCTTGGGACTATTGGAAGAATAAAACTGAAATCCAGAGGCAGGAGACTTGAGCCCAAATCCTGAGAAAACCAGAAAACTCCTGACTACACGAAACATTAAGGAATAACAGATCATCCAAAAGCTTCCATACCTACACCAAAACCAACCACCACCCAAGAGCCAATAAGCTCCAGTAAAAGACATACCACACAAATTCTTTAGCAACGCAGGAACATAGACCTGAGTGTCAACATACAGGCTCTCCAAAGTCACACCTAACAAAGAGACCCATCACAAAACTCATTACTGGACACTCTATTGCACTCCAGAGAGAAGAAATCCAATTCCACGCACCAGAACGCTGACACAAGCTTCCCTAACAAGGAAACCTTGACAAACCAATCGTTCAACCCCACCCACTGGGTGAAACCTCCACAATAAAAAGGAACCTCAGACCACAAGAATACAGAAAGCCCACTCCAGACACAGCAATCTAAACAAGATAAAAAGGCAGAGAAATACCCAACAGGTAAAGGAACATGAAAAAAGCCCACCAAGTCAAACAAAAGAGGAGGAAATAGGGAATCTACCTGAAAAAGAATTTAGAATAATGATAATAAAAATGATCCAAAATCTTGAAAACAAAATGGAGTTACAAATAAATAGCCTGGAGACAAAGATTGAGAAGATGCAAGAAATGTTTAACAAGGACCTAGAAGAAATTAAAAAAAAGTCAATTAAAATGAAATAAATGAGATCAAAAACACTCTGGAGGGAACCATGAGTAGAATAACAGAGACAGAAGATAGAATAAGTGAGTTAGAAAATAAAATGGTGGAAATAAATGAAGCAGAGAGGAAAAAAGAAAAAAGAATCAAAAGAAATGAGGACAACCTCAGGGACCTCTGGGACAATGTGAAACGCCCCAACATTCGAATCATAGGAGTCCCAGAAGAAGAAGACAAAAAGAAAGGCCATGAGAAGATACTCGAGGAGATAATAGCTGAAAACGTCCCTAAAATGGGGAAGGAAATAGCCAACCAAGTCCAAGAAACCCAGAGAGTCCCAAACAGGATAAACCCAAGGCGAAACACCCCAAGACACATATTAATCAAATTAACAAAGATCAAACACAAAGGACAAATATTAAAAGCAGCAAGGGAGAAACAACAAATAACACACAATGGGATTCCCATAAGGATAACAGCTGATCTATCAGTAGAAACCCTTCAGGCCAGAAGGGAATGGCACGACATACTTAGAGTAATGAAAGAGAATAACCTACAACCTAGATTACTGTACCCAGCAAGGATCTCATTCAGATATGAAGGAGAACTCAAAAGCTTTATAGACAAGCAAAAGCTGAGAGACTTCAGCACCACCAAACCAGCTCTTCAACAAATACTAAAGGATCTTCTCTAGACAGGAAACACAGAAAGGTGGTATAAACGTGAACCTCAAACAACAAAATAAAGGGCAATGGAACCGTACCTATCAATAATTACCTTAAATGTAAATGGGTTGAATGCCCCAACCAAAAGACAAAGGCTGGCTGAATGGATACAAAAGCAAGACTCCTATATATGCTGTCTACAGGAGACCCACCTCAAAGCAAGGGACACATATAGACTAAAAGTGAAGGGCTGGAAAAAAATATTTCACGGAAACAGAGACCAAAAGAAAGCAGGAGTCGCAATACTCATATTAGATAAAATAGACTTTCAAATTAAGTCTGTGAAAAGAGACAAAGATGGACACTACATAATGATCAAAGGATCAATCCAAGAAGAAGAGATAACAATTATAAATATATATGCACCCAACATAGGAGCACCGCAATATGTAAGGCAAACGCTAACAAGTATGAAAGAGGAAATTAATAGTAACACAGTAATAGTAGGAGACTTTAATACCCCACTCACAACTATGGATAGATCAACTAAACAGAAAAAGAACAAGGAAACACAAACTCTAACAGACACAATGGACCAGCTAGACCTAATTGACATCTAAAGGACGTTTCACCCCAAAACATTCAAATTCACCTTTTTCTCAAGTGCACACGGAACCTTCTCCAGAATAGATCACATCCTGGGCCATAAATCTAGTGTTGGTAAATTCAAAAACATTGAAATAATTCCAGTCATCTTTTCTGACCACAGTGCAGTAAGATTAGATATCAATTACAGGAAAAAAATTATTAAAAATTCAAACATATGGAGGCTAAACAACACGCTTCTGAATAACCAACAAATCATAGATGAATCAAAAAAGAAATCAAAATATGCATAGAAATGAATGAAATGAAAACACAACAACCCAAAACCTATGGGCCACTGTAAAAGCAGTGCTAAGGGGAAGGTTCATAGCATTACAGGCCTTCCTCAAGAAACAAGAAAAAAGTCAAATAAATAACCTAACTCTACACCTAAAGCAACTAGAGGAGGAAGAAATGAAGAACCCCTGGGTTAGTAGAAGGAAAGAAATCTTAAAAATCAGGGCAGAAACAAATGCAAAAGAAACTAAAGAGATCATAGCAAAAATTAACAAAGCTAAAAGCTGGTTTTTTGAAAAAATAAACAAAATTGACAAACCATTAGCAAGACGCATTAAGAAACAAAGGGAGAAAACCAAATTAACAAAATAAGAAATAAAAATGGAGAGATCACAACAGACAACACTGAAATACAAAGGATCAGAAGAGACTACTACCAGCAGCTCTATGCCAATAAAATGGACAACTTGGAAGAAATGGACAAGTTCTTAGAGAAGTATAACTTTCCAAAACTGAACCAGGAAGAAATAGAAGATCGTAACAAAACGATCACAAGCAAGGAAATCGAAACTGTAATCAGAAATCTTCCAGCAAACAAAAGCCCAGGACCAGATGGCTTCACAGCTGAATTCTACCAAAAATTTAAAGAGCTAACACCTATCTCACTCAAACCCTTCCAGAAAATTGCAGAAGGTAAACTTCCAAACTCATTCTATGAGGCCACCATCACCCTAATTCCAAAACCAGACAAAGATGCCACAAAAAAAGAAAACTACAGGCCAATATCACTGATGAACATAGATGCAAAAATCCTCAACAAAATTCTAGCAAACAGAATCCAACAACATATTAAAAAAATCATACACCATGACCAAGTGGGCTTTATCCCAGGAATGCAAGGATTCTTTAATATCCACAAGTCAATCAATGTAATACACCACATTAACAAATTGAAAGATAAAAACCATATGATTATCTCAATAGATGCAGAAAAAGCCTTGGACAAAATTCAACATCCATCTATGATTAAAACTCTCCAGAAAGCAGGAATAGAAGGAACATACCTCAACATAATAAAAGCTGTATATGAGAAACCCACAGCAAGCATCACCCTCAATGGTGAAAAATTGAAAGCATTTCCCCTAAAATCAGGAACAAGACAAGGGTGCCCACTCTCACCACTACTATTCAACATAGTTTTGGAAGTGTTGGCCACAGCAATCAGGGCATAAAAAGAAGTAAAAGGAATCCAGATAGGAAAAGAAGAAGTGAAACTCTCTCTGTTTGCAGATGACATGATCATCTACATAGAAAACCCTAAAGACTCCACCAGAAAATTACTAGAGCTAATCAATTAATACAGTAAAGTTGCAGGATATAAAATTAACACAGAAATCTCTTGCATTCCTATACACTAACAATGAGAAAACAGAAAGAGAAATTAAGGAAACAATACCATTCACCATTGCAACAAAAAGAATAAAATGCTTAGGAGTATATCTACCTAAAGAAACAAAAGACCTATACATAGAAAACTATAAAACACTGATGAAAGAAATCAAAGAGGACACAAACAGATGGAGAAATATACCGTGTTCATGGATTGGAAGAATCAATATTGTCAAAATGGCTATACTACCCAAAGCAATCTATAGATTCAATGCAATCCCTATCAAACTACCAACGGTATTTCTCACAGAACTAGAACAAATAATTTCACAATTTGTATGGAAATACAAAAAACCTCGAATAGCCAAAGTAACCTTGAGAATGAAGAATGGAACTGGAGGAATCAACCTGCCTGACTTCAGACTCTACTACAAAGCCACAGTCATCAAGACAGTATGGTATTGGCAGAAAGACAGAAATATAGATCAGTGGAACAGAATAGAAAGCCCAGAGATAAATCCACGAACCTATGGTCACCTTATCTTTGACAAAGGAGGCAAGGATATACAATGGAAAAAAATATAACCTCTTTAACAAGTGGTGCTGGGAAAACTGGTCAACCACCTGTAAAAGAATGAAACTAGAACACTTTCTAACACCATACACAAAAATAAACTCAAAATGGATTAAAGATCTAAATGTAAGACCAGAAACTATCAAACTCCTAGAGGAGAACATAGGCAAAACTCTCTCCGACATAAATCACAGCAGGATCCTCTATGACCCACATCCCAGAATTTTAGAAATAAAAGCAAAAACGAACAAATGGGACCTAATGAAACTTAAAAGCTTTTGCACAACAAAGGAAACTATAAGCAAGGTGAAAAGACAGCCCTCAGATTGGGAGAAAATAATAGCAAACGAAGCAACAGACAAAGGATGAATCTCAAAAATATACAAGCAACTCCTCCAGCTCAACTCCAGAAAAATAAATGACCCAATCAAAAAATGGGCCAAAGAACTCAACAGACATTTCTCCAAGGAAGACATACAGATGGCTAACAAACACATGAAAAGATACTCAACATCATTCATTATCAGAGAAATGCAAATCAAAACCACAATGAGGTACCATTACATGCCAGTCAGGATGGCTGCTATCCAAAAGTCTACAAGCAATAAATGCTGGAGAGGGTGTGGAGAAAAGGGAACCCTCTTACACTGTTGGTGGGAATGCAAATTAGTACAGCCACTATGGAAAACAGTGTGGAGATTTCTTAAAAAGCTAGAAATAGAACTGCCATATGACCCAGCAATCCCACTTCTGGGCATACACACCGAGGAAACCAGATCTGAAAGAGACACGTGCACCCCAATGTTCATCGCAGCACTGTTTATAATAGCCAGGACATGGAAGCAACCCAGATGCCCATCAGCAGACGAATGGATGAGGAAGCTGTGGTACATATACACCATGGAATATTACTCAGCCATTAAAAAGAATTCATTTGAATCAGTTCTAATGAGATGGATGAAACTGGAGCCCATTATACAGAGCGAAGTAAGCCAGAAAGATAAAGACCATTACAGTATACTAACACATATATATGGACTTTAGAAAGATGGTAACGATAACCCTATATGCAAAACAGAAAAAGAGACTCAGATGAATAGAACAGACTTGTGGACTCTGGGAGAAGGCGAGGGTGGGATGTTTCAAGAGAACAGCATTGAAACATGTATATTATCTAGGGTGAAACAGATCACCAGCCCAGGTTGGGTGCATGAGACAAGTGCTCAGGACTAGTGCACTGGGAAGACCCAGAGGGATCAGGTGGAGAGGGAGGTGGGAGGGGGGACTGGGATGGGGAATACATGTAAATCCATGGCTAATTCATTTCAATGTATGACAAAAACTACTGTAATGATGTAAAGTAATTAGCCTCCAACAAATAAAAATAGATGGAAAAAAAAAAAAAAGAAATTCTGTCAGAGAATGAAGGAAAAAAAAAATAAAACTGTAATATGTTTATTGCCAAAACATCAAAATATATACCTCTATAACTTAGCCTGCACTGTGCTTTACACGGTAGTAAGTAGGGGACCATAAAAATGACTGTGCAAGCTGACATTGTACAAAGTGCTCTTAATAGTCAATGGTAACTATTAAAACTGTTTCATGATCTTTAAAAATCCTGTCTAAACATTGAAAAATCATGTCTGCTATGTACTTGTGGTAAGTTGCTTCAGTTGTGTCCGACTCTGCGACCCCATGGACTGTAGCCCACCAGGCTCCTCTGTCCATGTGATTCTCCAGGCAAGAGTACTGGAGTCGGCTGCCATCCCGTCCTCCAGGGCATCTTTCTGATCCAGGGATCAAACTGGCCTCTCTTACATCTCCTGCATTGGCAGGGGGGTTCTTTACCATTCCGGCCATCTGGGAAGCCCCAAAACTGTCACTTATAAATGTACAAGCAAACAGAAAATAGTAAAGCTAATATTTATCTAGTACACTATAATTTAAAACTGGGAAACGTTGAGAACTGAGTGTCATGTCTCTTGGTAAAACACATCTGAAATAGTACAAACAGTCCCTGACTTCTTCTCATCATATATCTTACAGTAAAGAGCAAGTATGCCTTGGTGAGCTGTCACACCTTTTTCTAAGTTGGATCAGCACCCAGCATTTCACACTTCCAATGTTGTGAAATATCTCAGAGGGCTCCTGTCACATGGACATCTGTGCTGTCACCACCTTGCTGGAGGCCTCTTCATCCTCACACCCGCTTTCTTCATGTACGTCTTCATCAGATTGCTCTGGCCAGACACTTAAACTCTCTCAAAGGGCAGCAGGGTCAACATTCTCCCAGCCAGCTCTTCTTCTCCAACTCCATTCTTGCTTTGATCCCCTTTCTTGTCCGTGTTATCACAGTTCATTGATTTACTACACTTTCATTTTGGTTGGCCTTTTGATACCCTCTTTGGATTATCCAATGGTGTAAAATGTGAGGGGACTTCCCTCGTGGCCCAGTGGTTAAGATACTGCCTGCCAATGCAGTGGACATGGGTTCAATTCCAAATCCAGGATTTGACTTCCAGTAGACCTTGAACCTTGTTATGTACTCATTGAAATATATATGTATATTCTTTTTTTTTCTTTTTCATTCTTTATTATTTTTTATTTTTATTAATTGGAGGGTAATTACTTTAAAATATTGTAGTGGTTTTTGTCATACATTGAAATGAATTAGCCATGGATTTACATGTATTCCCCATCCCGATCCCCCCTCCCACCTCCCTCTCCACCCGATCCCTCTGGGTCTTCCCAGTGCACCAGGTCCGAGCACTTGTCTCATGCATCCAATCTGGGCTGGTGATCTGTTTCACCATAGATAATATACATGTTTCGATGCTGTTCTCTTGAAACATCCCACCCTCGCCTTCTCCCACAGAGTCCAAAAGTCTGTTCTATATATCTGTGTCTCTTTTTCTGTTTTGCATATAGGGTACCATTATCATCTTTCTAAATTCCATATATATGTGTTAGTATACTGTAATGGTCTTTATCTTTCTGGCTTACTTCACTCTGTATAATGGGCTCCAGTTTCATCCATCTCATTAGAACTGATTCAAATGAATTCTTTTTAATGGCTGATTAATATTCCATGCTGTATATGTACCACAGCTCCCTTATCCATTCGTCCGCTGATGGGCATCAAGGTTGCTTTCATGTCCTGGCTATTATGAACAGTGCTGCGATGAAAACTGGGGTACACGTGTCTCTTTCAGATCTGGTTTCCTCGGTGTGTATGCCCAGAAGTGGGAATGCTGGGTCATATGGCAGTCTATTTTCAGCTTTCTAAGAAATCTCCACACTGTTTTCCATAGTGGGTGTACTAGTTTGCATTCCCACCAACAGTGTAAGAGGGTTCCCTTTTCTCCACACCCTCTCCAGCATTTATTGCTTGTAGACTTTTGGATAGCAGCCATCCTGACTGGCATGTAATGGTACCTCATTGTGGTTTTGATTTGAATTTCTCTGATAATGAGTGATGTTGAGCATCCTTTCATGTGTTTTTTATCCATCTGTATGTCTTCCTTGGAGAAATGTCTGTTGAGTTCTTTGGCCCATTTTTTCATTGGGTCATTTATTTTTCTGGAGTTGAGCTGGAGGAGTTGCTTGTATATTTTTGAGATTAATCCTTTCTCTGTTGCTTTGTTTGCTATTAATTTTTCCCAATCCGAGGGCTGTCTTTTCACCTTGCTTATAGTTTTCTTTGTTGTGCAAAAGCTTTTAAGTTTCATTAGGTCCCATTTGTTTATTTTTGCTTTTATTTCTAAAATTCTGGGATGTGGGACATAGAGGATCCTGCTGTGATTTATGTTGGAGAGAGTTTTGCCTATGTTCTCCTCTAGGAGTTTGATAGTTTCTGGTCTTACATTTAGATCTTTAATCCATTTTGAGTTTATTTTTGTGTATGGTATTAGAAAGTTTTCTAGTTTCATTCTCTTACAGGTGGTTGACCAGTTTTCCCAGCACCACTTGTTAAAGAGGTTGTATATTCTCCATTGTATATCCTTGCCTCCTTTGTCAAAGATAAGGTGACCATAGGTTCGTGGATTTATCTCTGGGCTTTCTATTCTGTTCCATTGATCTATATTTCTGTCTTTCTGCCAATACCATACTGTCTTGATGACTGTGGCTTTGTAGTAGAGTCTGAAGTCAGGCAGGTTGATTCCTCCATTTCCATTCTTCTTTCGCAAGATTACTTTGGCTATTCGAGGTTTTTGTATTTCCATACAAATTGTGAAATTATTTGTTCTAGTTCTGTGAAAATTACCGTTGGTAGCTTGATAGGGTTTGCATTGAATCTATAGATTGCTTTGGGTAGTATAGCCATTTTGACAATATTGATTCTTCCAATCCATGAACACGGTATATTTCTCCATCTGTTTGTGTCCTCTTTGATTTCTTTCATCACTGATTTATAGTTTTCTATGTATAGGTCTTTTGTTTCTTTAGGTAGATATACTCCTATGTATTTTATTCTTTTTGTTGCAATGGTGAATGGTATTGTTTCCTTAATTTCTCTTTCTGTTTTCTCATTGTTAGTGTATAGGAATGCAAGGGATTTCTGTGTGTTAATTTTACACCCTGCAACTTTACTATATTCATTGATTAGCTCTAGTAATTTTCTGGTAGAGTCTTTAGGGTTTTCTATGTAGATGATCATGTCATCTGCAAACAGAGAGAGTTTCACTTCTTCTTTTCCTATCTGGATTCATTTTATTTCTTTTTCTGCCCTGATTGCTGTGGCCAACACTTCCAAAACTATGTTAAATAGTAGTGGTGAGAGTGGGCACCCTTGTCTTGTTCCTGATTTTAGGGGAAATGCTTTCAATTTTTCACCATTGAGGGTAATGCTTGCTGTGGGTTTGTCATATATAGCTTTTATTATGGTGAGGTACGTTCCTTCTATTCCTGCTTTCTGGAGAGTTTTAATCATAAATGGATGTTGAATTTTGTCAAAGGCTTTCTCTGCATCTATTGAGATAATCATATGGTTTTTATCTTTCAATTTGTTAATGTGGTGTATTACATTGATTGACTTGTGGATATTAAAGAATCCTTGCATTCCTGGGATAAAGCCCACTTGGTCATGGTGTATGATTTTTTTAATATGTTGTTGGATTCTGTTTGCTAGAATTTTGTTAAGGATTTTTGCATCTATGTTCATCAGTGATATTGGCCTGTAGTTTTCTTTTTTTGTGGCATCTTTGTCTGGTTTTGGAATTAGGGTGTTGGTGGCCTCATAGAATGAGTTTAGAAGTTTACTTTCTTCTGCAATTTTCTGGAAGAGTTTGAGTGAGATAGGTGTTAGCCCTTCTCTAAATTTTTGGTAGAATTCAGCTGTGAAGCCATCTGGTCCTGGGCTTTTGTTTGCTGGAAGATTTCTGATTACAGTTTCGATTTCCTTGCTTGTGATGGGTTTGTTAAGATCTTCTATTTCTTCCTGGTTCAGTTTTGGAAAGTTATACTTCTCTAAGAACTTGTCCATTTCTTCCAATTTGTCCATTTTATTGGCATAGAGCTGCTGGTAGTAGTCTATTATGATCCTTTGTATTTCAGTGTTATCTGTTGTGATCTCTCCATTTTCATTTCTAATTTTGTTAATTTGGTTTTCTCCCTTTGTTTCTTAATGAGCCTTGCTAATGGTTTGTCAATTTTGTTTATTTTTTCAAAAAACCAGCTTTTAGCTTCGTTGTCTTTTGCTATGGTCTCTTTAGTTTCTTTTGCATTTATTTCTGCCCTAATTTTTAAGATTTCTTTCCTTCTACTAACCCTGGGGTTCTTCATTTCTTCCTTCTCTAGTTGCTTTAAGTGTAGAGTTAGGTTATTTATTTGACTTTTTTCTTGTTTTTTGAGGTAGGCCTGTAATGCTATGAACCTTCCCCTTAGCACTGCTTTTACAGTGGCCCATAGGTTTTGGGTTGTTGTGTTTTCATTTTCATTCATTTCTATGCATATTTTGATTTCTTTTTTGATTTCTTGGTTATTCAGAAGCTATGTTGTTTAATCTCCATATGTTTGAATTTTTAAATTTTTTTTCCTGTAATTGAGATCTAATCTTACTGCACTGTGGTCAGAAAAGATGACTGGAATGATTTCAATTTTTTTGAATTTACCAAGACTAGATTTATGGCCTAGGATGTGATCTATTCTGGAGAAGGTTCCATGTGCACTTGAGAAAAAGGTGAAGTTGATTGTTTTGGGGTGAAACGTCCTATAGATGTCAATTAGGTCTAGCTGGTCCATTGTGTCCTTTAAAGTTTGTGTTTCCTTGTTAATTTTCTGTTTAGTTGATCTATCCATAGCTGTGAGTGGGGTATTAAAGTGTCCCACTATTACTGTGTTACTATAAATTTCCTCTTTCATACTCGTTAGTGTTTGCCTTACATATTGTGGTGCTCCTATGTTGGGTGCATATGTATTTATAATTGTTATCTCTTCTTCTTGGATTGATCCTTTGATCATTATGTAGTGACCTTCTTTGTCTCTTTTCACAGCCTTTATTTGAAAGTCTATTTTATCTGATATGAGTATTGCGATTCCTGCTTTCTTTTTGTCTCCGTTTGCGTGAAATATTTTTTTCCAGCCCTTCACTTTTAGTCTGTATGTGTCCCTTGTTTTGAGGTGGGTCTCTTGTAGACAGCATATATAGGGGTCTTGTTTTTGTATCCATTCAGCCAGTCTTTGTCTTTTGATTGGGGCATTCAACCCATTTACATTTAAGATAATTATTGATAGGTACGGTTCCGTTGCCATTTACTTTGTTGTTTGGGGTTCACGTTTATACAACCTTTCTGTGTTTCCTGTCTAGAGAAGATCCTTTAGTATTTGTTGAAGAGCTGGTTTGGTGGTGCTGAATTCTCTCAGCTTTTGCTTGTCTGTAAAGCTTTTGAGTTCTCCTTCATATCTGAATGAGATCCTTGCTGGGTATAGTAATCTAGGTTGTAGGTTATTCTCTTTCATTTCTCTAAGTATGTCCTGCCATTCCCTTCTGGCCTGAAGGGTTTCTACTGATAGATCAGCTGTTATCCTTATGGGAATCCCATTGTGTGTTATTTGTTGTTTCTCCCTTGCTGCTTTTAATATTTGTTCTTTGTGTTTGATCTTTGTTAATTTGATTAATATGTGTCTTGGGGTGTTTCACCTTGGGTTTATCCTGTTTGGGACTCTCTGGGTTTCTTGGACTTGGTTGGCTATTTCCTTCCCCGTTTTAGGGAAGTTTTCAGCTATTATCTACTCGAGTAACTTCTCATGGCCTTTCTTTTTGTCTTCTTCTTCTGGGACTCCTATGATTTAAATGTTGGGTTGTTTCACATTGTCCCAGAGGTCCCTGAGGTTTTCCTTATTACTTTTGATTCTTTTTTCCTCTCTGCTTCATTTATTGCCACCATTTTATCTTCTAACTCACTTATCCTATCTTCTGTCTCTGTTATTCTACTCATGGTTCCCTCCAGAGTGTTTTTTATCTCATTTATTGCATTATTCATTTTTAATTGACTCTTTTTTATTTCTTCTAGGTCCATGTTAAGCATTCCTTGCATCTTCTCAGTCTTTGTCTCCAGGCTATTTATTTGTAACTCCATTTTGTTTTCAAGATTTTGGATCATTTTTATTATCATTATTCTAAATTCTTTTTCAGGTAGATTCCCTATCTCCTCCTCTTTTCTTTGACTTGGTGGGCAGTTTTCATGTTCCTTTACCTGTTGGGTATTTCTCTGCCTTTTCATCTTGTTTAGATTTCTGTGTCTGGAGTGGGCTTTCTGTATTCTGGTGATCTGTGGTTCCTTTTTATTGTGGAGGTTTCACCTAGTGGGTCAGGTTGGATGATTGGTTTCTCAAGGTTTCCTGGTTAGGGAAGCTTGTGTCAGTATTCTGGTGTGTGGAATTGGATTTCTTCTCTCTGGAGTGCAATGGAGTGTCCAGTAATGAGTTTTGCAATGGGTCTATGTTTTAGGTGTGACTTTGGGCAGCCTGTATGTTGACACTCCAGTCTATGTTCCTGCGTTGCTAAAGAATTTGTGTGGTATGTCTTGTTTTGGAGCTTATTGGCTCTTGGGTGGTGGTTGGTTTTGGTGTAGGTATGGAGGCTTTTGGATGATCTCTTATTCCTTAATGTTCCATGTAGTCAGGAGTTTTCTGGTTTTCTCAGGTTTGGGGCTTAAGTCTCCTGCCTCTGGACTTCAGTTTTATTCTTCCAATAGTCTCAAGACTTCTCCAACTATACAGCACTGATAATAAAACTTCTAGGTTAATGGTGAAAAGATTCTCCACCATGAGGGACAACCAGAGAGGTTCACAGAGTTACATGAAGAATATGAGAGGGAGGAGGGAGATAGAGGTGAGCAGGAGGTGAAAAAGGGGGACTCAAGTGGAGAGAGACAGATCTACGCAGTTATCTGTTCCCAAAGTGTTCTCCGTAGCCCAGGCACCCACAAATATTCACAGAATTGGATTGGGAAGAGAAGGGGAAAGGAGGAAATAGAGGTGTTCTCAGGTAGAAAATAGAGAGTCCAAAGTGGGAGAGAGTAATCACCACACTCCTGAATAGAAATGGGAATGGGAACTGAATATTGGATTCTTAAATGTCCAAAATTTATATGACATACTGAAAGACAAAGATTAAAAATCTAGTGTAGAGGTTAGACTCTTTGAAATACAATATTTAAAAACAAAAACAAAAACACACAAAAAATTTAGAAATATATTTGAAGTTTGGTTTAAAAATAAGGCTGCTCTCTCTCTCTTTTTTTTTTTGGCAAGGTTACAGTGAAATGAAAATGAAAATTAAGGAATAATAGAGGAGTATTAGAGGACTTTAAAGGGAAATAGGAGAGAAAAACAAGAAAAAGAAAAAACAAGAAAAAAAAAGAAAAAAAAAATTTTTTTTCCCTAATAAAAAAAATCGCAAAAATATATGAAAATGAAAGTTGAGGAGTAATGGGGAGTAATAGGGAATTTTAAAAGAAAATAAAGGAGAAAAAGTTTAAAAAAGGAAAGAAAAAAAATTTTTTTAATTAAAAAAAAAATATATATATATATCTCTAGGAATTTCTCTCGAGCTGTTGCGGTTAGTGTGGGTTCAGTTCAATTTCAACATAGCTCCTCTTTCCAGCTTCCACTTATCCATATCTATAGGCCCCTTCCAGTGTAGTTGGTGTTACCTTCACGGATTTTAATCTGTTGCACCGGTCCTTTCTGAAGCGGTTCCCTTTGTTTATTTGGCTTCTGTTTGCCGTCTCTTTGGTGTCTAATTTCCGCCCTGACACAGGCGGGTGGAGGTGATCTCTTATTTAGGTTCACTAGTTCAGTTCAGTCCTACTACGGGGAGGGCAGGGCGCTTCAAACAGATACCACTCTGTGTAGGTAGCACTCACCGTGTTTCCGGCCACACTGGGTTTGCCCCGCTCACGGGTGTCTGTGCTTTCCCCGTCTACACTGCTCAGGCTTCTGGCTGCTCTATATGGAGCGTGCCTTCGTTGCGTTCGGTTCCAGTTTTCGGGTACTCCACAAAAGCATGGATTCGGTTGCGCCTGCGTTTTGTGCCTTCCCCAGCCTGAGCGGCCCAGGCAGCCAGGGGCTTGACCGGCACACTCTCCCCGGGTGCGGCGTGCCCTTTCGCCTCCGAGGCCCCAGCCTCAATTTCCACGCGCACCGCCGGTCCTATGCCTGCGGCTTGAGTTTGTTCTCAGGAACTGGCCTCTAGCCGTGACCCTCCCGGTGAAAAAACTGTAGGCCTGTTTGCAGTGTAGGAGCGGGTGCCTTCTCTGGGGCTGAGTTTGCCCCTTTCCCCTCCCCCCTGCCTCCTACCTCCAGCGGGGATGGGCCGGTCTGCCGTAGGCTTCTCAGTCCCTTTGTTTTGCGAACGGCCAGCCAGCAGTGTGTTCAGGCCGGTTAATTTTGTCCCTTGCTATCCCACAGTTTAAAAGAGCTCCCTCCGATTGCTCTCAGGGCCTTCGGGCCTGGTCCTTACCCTAAGCAATGCCGCCCGCTCCTCTCCGTTCCACCCCCCATTGTTGGTGGCGGGTGCGGGTGTCTGGGGTACTTTTCTGCTGGGAGTTGCTTTTAGGCACGTAATCTGTGGGACTTGTTTACATTTTTCCTCCCAGTTAGGTTGCCCTCCGAGATTCGAAAGCTGCCCCCAGACCCGCCAGTGAGAGGGTTTCCTGGTGATTGGAAACTTCCTCTGTTAAGACTCCCTTCCCGGGATGGGTCTCCGTCCCTAGCTCTTTTGTCTGCCTTTTTATCTTTATATTTTGTCCTACCTCCCTTTGAAGACAATGGACTGCTTTTCTGGGCGCCTGATGTCCTCTGCTAGCAATCAGAAGTTGTTTTGTGAAATTTGCTTAGCGTTCAATTGTTCTTTTGATGAATTTGTAGGGGAGAAAGTGGTCTCCCCGTCCTATTCCTCCGCCATCTTGGCTCCTCCTCTGAAATATACATGTATATTCTAAATGACATACCCACAGGTGCCATGACTTCTTGATCAGTACCAACCCAAACGCAAACCACAGACTTCCTTCCATTAGCATAACACAGGGTTGACCTCTTGTAAACGTAATATAAAGGAATCATGCAGCATATACTAGTTCTGTGTCTGAATTCTATCATTCAGCATCATGGCTTGAAACATACTCACTGTTGCATGCATCACACTCATGTTGCTGCATCACAATTTAGTTCTCTGTTCTGTGGCTCCTGGCTATAGACCAGGCTCAGCTTGAAGCTATTGTGAATGTGGCTGCTACAAGCATCCTTTCTACCTGTCCCATTGGTAGGTTAATGTACTCAGTTCCTTTTTAATTAATTTAATTGGAGTTTGATTTATACCTAGGAGTGGAAATTCTGAGTCATAGAGTAGATATTTGTTTATCTTTGGTAGATATTGTAGTTTTCCAAGTAGATGTATCAGTTTAAAGTCTCACCAGTGGGTCTTCCCTGGTGGTCCACTGGTTAAAATTCCACCTCACAATGCAGGGGACATGGGTTTAATGCTTGGTTGAGGAACCAAGATTCCCACACACCTCACAGCAACTAAGCCTGCATTCCACACCCTGCATGCCTCGTACGACACAGCAAAGGTCTGGTATGCTACAACTAGACCCGACACTGCCAAATAAATAAATAAATATTAAAAAAGAAAGACCTCGCACCGGCAATATGTGCAAGTTCTGATTGCTCTACACATTCTTCAAAACTTGTTTTTGTCATTAAAAAAAAAACTTAGACATCTGGTGAATTTGTAATGGTATATCTCATCATGGCTCTAATTTGCATTGTCCTAAAGATTGCCGTTTCTGAGCACATTTACATATGCCCATTATAAATTTGGATATACTTGTTTATGAAATGCTCACTTAAGTCCTCTATCCTTTCTTAAAATTAAGGTGTCAGGATTTTACCTAACGATTTGTGAAAGTGTTAATCATGCAGTTGTGCCCGGCTCTGCAACCCATGGACTGCAAGCCTTCAGTCTCCTGTGTCCACGGATTCTCCAGGCAAGAACACTGGAGTGGGCAGCCATTCCCTTCTCCAGGGGACCTTCCCCACCCAGGGGCCGAACCCAGGTCTCCTGCAATGTGAGCAGGTTCTTTACTGCGTGAGCACCAGGGAAGTTGGAGTTAGTTTACATTTTCTGGACACAATTCTTTTCTCAGACGTGAACGCGGCAAATATTGTCTCCCATTCAGTGAATTCTCTTTTAATGTATCTTTCTTTCTTGATTCTCAGATCTTCATTTCTGGATTTATTTTCTTTCTTGAAGTACATCCTTTATGTAGTTTTGTGCTGAGAAGTCAACTGATTGTAAGTCCTCCCTGTTTTCATTTACTTGTAAAAGTTTCTTTATTCCTACTTTTAAAAATTGTTTTGGTTCACGGATCTTAAGAGGGCCTCCCCCAGTACCCTTGCTTCCAGCTTCTCTTCTGGTCTTGGTAAAGTTTATTGTTTGCCCGGCCTTAACTCGGTAGCCATCTTCTCACATTTCACTATTATATTCTGTGTTGAGGAATTGGGTTTTTTTATCCTGCTTGAGATATTCTGTATTTAATGAAAACAAATATTATCTACTAATTCTGGAGAGTTCTCAGGTATCAACTCTTTGAATATTGCCTTACCTCAGTCTAGCACCAGTCTCCCAATTTCTCTTGCTCCAACTCTAGTTAAATAAGTATTGTTATTGGTTAGTCCCTAAATTGTGTCCAACTCCTCTGAGACCCATGGACTGTAGTGTGCCAGGCTCCTCTGTCCATGGGATTTTCAAGGGAAGGATATTGGAGTGGGTTGCCATTTCCTTCTCTATAATAAATATTATGCCTTCTAAAGCTCATCTCAATGTCTTTTAATATGTCTTTTATACTTCCTTTTGTCTTTTTTGTTGCATTTTGGGTGATGACTTAATTACTACTATCCCTACAATCTTCTCTTCTGTTGCCCCTAAACTGTTTTTCTATTTTAAATGTTTATTTTATATTCTTACAAGACAAGACTATTAGAATAAGTTTCAGTTTCAGATTGTCCACCAATATACAAGACACAATAGGCTCACCCAGCACCAAGTTTGCTTAGCTTAGTGAGGGGTAAAAAGCATGATGCAGAGCAAGAGAATCCTGGCAGTATCTCACGTGCACTGTCATAGCACTGTTGTCAAGAAATGACAGAAAACAATAGTGTGAGTCACATCAGCATAGGGAAGCTACAGAGACTAAGGACCCCCAGCTTAGTTACCTAAGGGGCATTCTTTGGTATGGCTCCAGTACATTAAAGATACAGTATATAATAAACAGAGTATATAATATATATAATAAACAGAGTGTGTAATAAACTTCTACTTACCAAAGAAACTGAATAAGGTACACTTGATTCAGTCCAGACTTTCATGTATTTTAAAATTTTCACAATTTATAGGGTAAAATTATAAGTAAAACAATCCAGGAGGTGTCAGTAAACACTGTAGTTGAATGAATTTATTTCTTTTTCAGTTGTACAGCTCAGTAGGTATTGAGTCTTTTTCAATATACTGTTTCCACAATAGCTATAAAGAGTTTAATTTTACACTTTTAATAAAATATCTGGGCTTCCCTGGTGGCTCAGTGTTAAAGAATCACCTATCAATGCAGGAACCACAGGAGATGTGGATTTGATCCCTGAGTCAGGAAGATCCCCTGGAGAAGAAAATGACAACCCACTCCAGTGTTCTTGCTAGAAAAGTCCCATGGAGAAGCCTGGTGGGCTAAACAGGGTCGCAGCAGAGTCAGACATGACTGAGCGACTGCATGCACACACAACCACACATTAAGTGGGGTTCCACTGTGAGGCAGTGTGGTCAGGGCAGACATTCGTGTGATGAAACCTGAGGGAAGTGAGGGAATGTCCTGGATGGCTATCTGAGCAAAGAGCTTTTCCTGGTGGAAAGAAAGCAAAGAAAAGGCCTGTAGATGACTGCCCCGTCTTGTTGGATGAACAGTGAGGGGGCCAGCATGACTTGAGCACAGGGAGTGAGAAGACAAGAGGTCAGAGAAGTAACAGGAACAGACCGTGTAGGGCTTTGCAGATCATGTCACGAATTTTGGCTCTTACTCTGAGTGAGGTGGGAAGCAACTGTGGTGTGAAATAACCTGTTCTAATGAGATCATTCTCTGTCCTGTGTTAAGCAGGAAAGGAGAGAATGGTTACAAGGTTACTGCAGAAACCCAGGAAGAGATGATTGAACCTGGGCCTCAGCGGGAGCAGTAGAAGCAGTAGAGTCACACTGTGCACATTTTTGATCATCAAACCAAACAGTTTTCATTCTGTTGGGCTTGAGTTTCTAGTATTCCAGCCTATTGGGATATATTTGGATTCCGACTCTTCCTTCCCAGGGATTTTACATACGCTTTTCCTTTTAGAAGCAGGTTGTAACTTAAGCCTTTGGATAAACATTCAAAAGTCTCATTAATATTGACTTTATCTTAAAACAAAAATTTTTATCTTAAAGTCTTGGTTATAAAAACCTAACATGCCTCAAAGAGCACCTTCCTGTCTTCATTTCTCACCCCTTTCCATCCCCTTCCCCAAACTGTTAGCAAGAAGGGAGCATTGATTGTTGGAGGTCTTGGCGTCTGTCTATGCAGCCCCATCATACCGTGACATCTGATCATTGTGCTCAGCACTGTGGACTTCCCAGATGGCTAAGCGATAAAGAATTTGCCTGCGATGCAAGAGACGCAGAAGATGTGGGTTCGATCTCTGGGTGAGGAAGATCCCTCGGAGGAGGAAATGGCAACCCAGTCCAGTATTCTTGCCAGGAAAATCCTATGGAACAGAAACCTGTTGGGCAACAGTCTTTGGGGTCTCAAAGAGTTAGACATGAGTGAGCTCAGCCCTCTAGGTCCTTGTGGGTAGCAGAGTGAGGAGTAGGTACCGCACTTCTCCTGGCTTCTTTAACACAGGTAAACATGTTTCAAGCATGCATGTGTACACGTGTCTGAATTTGTGACCCCATGGACTGTAGCACGCCAGGCTCCTTTGTCCAGGGAATTTTCCAGGCAAGTATACTGAAGTGGGTTGCTGTTCCCTACTCCAGGGGATCTCCCCGACCCAGGGATCGAACCTGTATCTCTTGCATCTCCTGAATTGGCAGGTGGTCTTTACCACAGTGCCACCTGGGAAGGCAACACAGGTAAACTTTTTCTTGAAGATCTGATTTCAATCCTAGTTAAAGAATATTCTATTTGTTACAAGATGATAGTTATTAAATATGACAGAGAACATACACACAAGCAAAACAAACTTTATTTTCAATCTCCCAAAATCTTCCACAGATGAGCATAAAGTTTATTATGTCTTTCAAATTCAAGAAAGCCAGAAACACAGTACATAAAAGGACTTGCATTGTTAGAAATGATATATATGATTTCCACTAGAAAGCTCTTGATGATTTACGACTGAACTAAGACAGGCATTCTCTTAATTTTCTAATCAAAGAATTGTACTTATTATAAGTACGGACTTAATTGTTCTCATATAACAAATAAAAATACTATTTCATTTTTATTTGAAAATTAACAAACTGGCCTATGAGTTTTATGAGTTTGCCAAAGTTGTTGAGAAAGGATTCTCAGTGGACTTCAATAATCAAACGTGTGGACATAATCTTGTTTTTTTTTATGGGCACAAACAATGGAAATAGATAAAAGTGAAACATCAGAAAATCATAAATAACAATATATTACCATATCAAGTCACTAAATAATCCTTAGGGTACTGGAAATCAGGGTCCATTTCCACTTAAAAAGGAAGAAAAAAGGTACAGAGAAGCAAGCTAAGTCAGCATAGAAGCATTTATGAAAGATTTCTCATTGTAATTCTTTTCTGTTGAAAAATTGTTTCATGATTTGTCTTCAGAAACTAGTACTAAAAAAGCGAATGATTTCTATACATAATATAAAATAATTACGAGATATGAGATTACCTATATTTTTGTATACAGCACAATCTATGAACCAAGTCCAAAGTAGGCCATTAAATTCCTGTATAATACCTGTATGGCTTCCTAGGTCACTCAGTGGTAAAGAATCCACCTGCCAATGCATGGGTTTGATCCCTGAATCAGGAAGATCCACTGGAGGAGTAAATGGTAAACCACCCCAGAAAATTCTTGCTTGGAAAGTTCCATGGCAAAGGAGCCTGGCGGGCTATAGTCCATGGGGTCACAAGAATTGAACAAAATAGCACACACGCATAATTCCTGTATAATTCTCTGTCATTTCATTTTGTTAGAGGCAAAATAATGTTGTCCCTGTATACTTAATACATAAATGATATATAAATGAAATGGTTTTCCTACAATCCTAATAAGCATTTATCTAAAGGGTTATCTAGTGTATAGTACATAAATTAATAAAGCATATTATCAGATCTTTGGTGATATTGCAGTAATGAACTCTGGTTATTAAGGGACAGGGGAAAAAGTTATGGGAACTACCTGTAACTCAGAGTGGTTTTGACTGTCAAGTCTCAAACACACTTTTACTATATATTTCTAAAACTAAATGAAAATGTAAAGTCAAACTTATTTCCACAGCTCCAAGGGAATCACATAAGAAACCTGGCTATTTTAGATCACTCTCATATAATTATTTTTTGTTGTTTTTAACAATAATGATGATAACACTAAAAAATGGCAAAACAAATTCTGAGGAAAGTGAAAATAGTCGGTGAGCTTTTATCCTATTTTAAATTGCTTTACTAAGAAACTAAATCATAAAAGTAATTTCCAATTGCTTAATTGTCAGTAGTGAGAATAGAAGCCACAAAAAATGTGCACATTAAATAAACATGTCCCTAGAAACAATAAAAAATACATGTAGATTTTGGCACAACAAAATAGACTATGAATTTTATATCCTAGGTTGCTCTTTAAGTTTTATTTGTTAAAAACTTTTAATGTTGTCTTCACCTTTGCAAAGGCCCAGACTCCTTTCAGGGCTATTTTTTCAGCTAGAAGGCTAGGGTTTGGTTTTACATTGCAACATTTATTTTCACTGCCCAAGTGGCTTCAGTCACATCTCATTGTTTTTGATGTTCTTCAGTTTTGAAGATTTCTGTAAGAAAAAAATATTAAAAGGGGCCCATCAGAACATGTATTAGAAATAGTCAAGAAAGAAACTATTTGCTTTCAAGCACTGTTTGTAGGACACTCACCTGCCTCTAAGTTTTTTGAGAACTGAGAACAAAATAAGAACCAAGACAAAACAAACAAAAAAACCAAAAGTCCAAGGAACTCATGCAAACCCTTCAAAAACAGAGTAGATATTTCTGTGAGATAATACATTAAATTTGTTAAGTGTCTTTCAGTTTACAAAGTGCTTTTCTTTGTGTTTTAGTTTATGCTTATAAAGATTCTTTTATCTGGTAATGTAAAGTGAAAACCTGACTCCAAGGTGAAGTTCAGAGACTGGCCTAGAAATCACACAGCTAGTAAGAGGCTAGAGCTTGACTGTGCTCTAAAAAATGTCCGATTGCAGACCCATCACCTCAACTGTGCCACAGTGGCTATGCAATGGAGTCCAAATCTAGTGGAGGAGAAAAGGGTACCTATAACATTAAATGAAAAAAAGCAACAGGTCTCAAACAAAAGTTGTACAATCTCGTTTCTAATGAACATGTGCACAGACTTGATGCTAAGACATCATGTACACCCCTGGCTGATTCATGTCAATGTATAGCAAAAACCACTACAATATTGTAAAGTAATTAGCCTCCAATTAAAATAAATAAATAATTTAAAAAAAAAAAGACATCATGTCACACTCTCAAGGAAAGTAAGCTACCGTGCACTCTCTGTGTTCAGGGAAGATGGACGCTTCTTTCCATTATGGCTTTGTGCAGCATGGGGCATAGGCGGTTTAAAAACAAAATTCTAATGGCATGAACTATCGTGGTCAAACAGTACAGAAAACTGATCGTTTCTTTCACTCGTGCACTCCTCATTGTGCTACTGATCTACTGTTAAGTGATTAGCCTCGTGGACCTGGAGAGGAACACTCTGAGGTTGTTGGCCCTGAGCGTTCATTAGCCTATGACTTCCTCCCTACCTCCCTTTCTGCCTCCCTTTTCCTCTTCTTCCTTCCTCTCTTCCTCCCTTCCTTCTTGCCTTCCTCTCTCCTCTCCTCCCTCCTCCTCTTCTTACCTTCATAGCTTCTTCCTTCCTTCCTTCCTTTGCTACTACACACTGGCTCTATAACCTTAAGTAAGTTACTTAACCTTTATGTACCTTATTTCCTCATCTTTGAAAACAAGGCGGGTGGGGAAGGGACAATAATGTCTATCTTACAGGGTTATGACAAGGATCAAATGAGTCAATAAATGTAAAAGTTTTATATTTTGCAACAAAGAGGTTTACTGTTTCATCAACTATTACCTAGTTTTACTATCTGTGTAAAATATAAGGACAAAACATATAGTCTGTGATCTCTGAGGAGTTCACAGACTAACTGGGAAAAAAAGAAAGAGGATGTCAAAGCAGAAAAAAAGTGGAATTTCTCCACACATCATGTTAATTCCTCTAACAGCCTGAATTTATTTTCTTCCATCAACTTCCCCTCAGTGCTAAGTGAGGCTGGGGGCTGGAAGGTGGGGTAGGATGAGAGGAAGATCATCTAGACCTCATGCCCTCTTTGATTTCATTCTCTCTCCTCATCAACCACCATCCCCAACTGCTGCCTTTAGATTTTCATGTCTTCCTTTTATCACAAACAGCAATAAAACTACATACTGTGGAATATACATTATAGATAAAAGAAAAACAGGATTCTTAGGCAGTATGCCCAGATATAATCCCCACCTCCACCACAGACTATCTTTGTGACTTTATCTGCAAAAAGGGATAACAACCAAATTTCTCACTTACAGCCTTGTTTTTCCTAAGGGGAGAGGCTGGGGAGGGCAAATGAAATAGATGCACTGTAGTACAGAGAAACAACCTGAAGAACTGGATCTGAGTCCTGATTCTAAGACTTACTGGCTGTGTGTCTTGAGAAATCTCTGAATTCCATTTTCTTACAAGTGAATAAGTTTTGGTAACAATAACAGGATCATAGCATTGAGGAAACATCAAATGCAATAACGAAACTGCAAGTGTTTTGTAAAATTTAAAGTGCAACAGAAATATTACTTGTTATTACTATCTCATAGTCACACAAGCCTGTAGCTTGAAAGTTCAATATGTCATCTTGACAGTTAATAGTTTCACTTTCCCTTGTCAGTAAACTGAGTTTAGTTAGTAGTACAGAGTTAAGCAGAAAACTGGGAGGGGAGGGATTAAAATAATTAAATTATCGATATAAAATAATAGGATTTAAACAATCTTAGTTTTGGAAGGGACTCAGATAGTAAAGCATCTGCCTACAATGTGGGAGACCCGGGTTCGGGTTCAATCTCTGCGTTGGGAAGATCTCCTGGAGAAGGGAATGGCAACCCACTCCAGTATTCTTGCCTGGGAAATCCCATGGACGGAGGAGCCTGGTGGCCTACAGTCCACGGGGTCACAAAGAGTCAGACACGACTGAACGACTCCACTTTATAAGTTGCCTCTCTCTCTGCCTGATTTAGCCCCATCGTCCACGCAGGGCGGGAGTCCCCTCAATGATGCCTGTGCTTTAATGGCCAGCTGAAGTTAAGACACAGCTGATTTCATGTTAAATAGAAACTTTGTTCTTTATTGAATTAAGTTACAAGAATTCTCACAATGTGAATGAACTGATTTTTCTGACAATTATTTAGGTTTTAAAATTCAAATTGATTTAAAGCCATAAAACCTTTTGGCATTCATCAACCACTCCTTTGGAAAATGTCACCAAATTAATTTGGAGGTGATGTTTCTTACCTTGAATTGAATACTGATTGATTATTTTTGAAAATTCATAATTACTTAGATGATGATATTAACTGAGGGCTCTGGAATCATGTGCACTCAGTTCCTGGGAGTTCAAGCCAAATACTTCATCCACAGAAGAACACAGAATGAAATTTTATTTTGTTTTGTTTTTCTCTCAAAAATGTGTTCTTCAATAGTCAGAATAGTTCTTCAATAGTTAATGTCTATGTAAGAACAAATGACTGTTTAATTCACAAAATGAAGCTTTAAAAATATGTAAGATTAGATGAGAATTTTTTTTGAATGAGAGTATTAAAGTCAAAGAAAATCTCCATTCCATCTGATTTTTGAGGACTCCAGTTCAGGTATGTCTAAAAATGCTCTACATTCTTTTATAAAGCTGATTTTTCCCGAACAGTTAACTGAACCAAGGCTAGTCATGCCCTGCATTTTCCCTTTTGAGAACTTCCAGTGTTCATTTCCTCAAACTGCTCAGCCTGATGTTGAAAAGTAAAACTTGAAGTAACCACATCTACTTGCTCTAAGAAGCACTTGCTTGTGAAACTTTCTAGAACCTCTTCCAAACATCTTCAACTGAATTTTCACCCATGTACCCTTCCTCTACTTACTTTACTTTAGCATCTTTTGTAACTAAGTTATTGGTTGAGAGGGAAAAAAGCAAATGATACAAATTTATTCTTCTTCTCATCTGTGGTGGTTACAAGATATTATGTCATTTTTCAAAGACGAGTCAAACTCCTGGCAATTGTTTTTGCATGTTTGACAGGTGTCACACATAATCTGTCAAGAACAGAATGGGAGTCTGGGCTTCATTTCTCTATTCAAGAAATATTTATTGAGAACCGGCAGTAAGCCAGGAACTCTTTTAAATCTAAGGACAGAGCAAATGGGTAAAATTTCCTGTCCTCATGGAGCCCACATGTGGGGAAGATGGCCCATAATAAAAATAAAGCAGCAAAGTGTGCGGCCTGTGAGATGCCATAAAGGGGGTCAATAGACCCTGGTTAAGAGTTACAGTTTCCAGATCACCAGCCCAGGTTGGGTGCATGAGACAAGTGCTCAGGACTGGTGCACTGGGAAGACCCAGAGGGACTGGGTGGAGAGGGAGGTGGGAGGGGGGACCAGGATGGGGAATACATGTAAATCCATGGCTATTTCATTTCAATGTATGACAAAAACTACTGTAATGATGTAAAGTAATTAGCCTCCAACTAATAAAAATAAATGGAAAAAAAATAAAATAAAATATGCATGCTTTGGAAAGAAAAAAAAAAAGAGTTACAGTTTCAAATAGGGCATTCATGGAAGGAATCGCCAAGAAGGTAATGGCTAAGAAGAGACCTAAATGAGTTGAAGATAAAAGCCATGCAAATCTCTCGGGGAAAGACTATGCCACTTAGAGAAAACAGTCTGTGTTGTGTTGAGGATAGCGTGCCCCTCACACTTCTGAGGAGCAGCTGGGAGGCCAAGGTACCAAGAAATGGAGAGACCCCTGGAGGATTCTGAAGAAAAGAGTTACATGATCGGATTAAGGTTTTAAAACATTCACTCTGGCTGGCCTGTTGAATGGAGGACACTGAGGCAAGGGCAGAAGCAGATTGACTAGTTAGGAAGCCAATACAAGAATCCAGATGAAAGGTGATGATGGCTTGGACAAAGTTGATGGCAGTGAACTAAGTAAAAATAAATAAATAAATAAATTCTAGGTACTGTTTGAGGATAAAGCCAATAGGAATTGCTGATGGAGTAGGTGATAAGAAGGGGAGAAGAAGAGACAGTTTGTTCTTAATTTTCCTATTGTATTACCTTTCAAAGTGTCATCAGACCTCAGTATCACAATCACCTGAAATCAAATCAATGACTGTTCTTTCTTGAGAACCTCTGAATCAGACTCTCTAGAGCAGGGGTTAACCAAGTTTCCTTCTAGAGGGCCAAATCGTAAAAATTTTAGGCTTTGCATATGGTCTTGGTCAAAACTACTCAGTTCGGATGATACAGCACAAAAGCAGCTACAGACCATGTGCACATGAATAAGTGTGGCTCTGTTGCAGTAAAACTTTATATAAAAATTGAAATTTGAATTTTAGGTAATTTTAATGTGTCAAAATATTTTTATTTTTCAACCACTTAAAAATGAAAAAAACAAATATTCTTAGCTTGAGAGTGGTACAATAACAGGCAATGGGATGCATATGACCCACCAGAGGCTGTCAGCACTACTAGAGAGAGAACATCCCAAGAATATGTATTTTTTTATTAATAATATGAAATTTATTGAAACTATAACTTCATTTTTTTCCCATTTATTTTTATTAGTTGGAGGCTAATTACTTTACAATATTGTAGTGGTTTTTGCCATACATTGACATGAATCAGCCATGGATTTACATGTATTCCCCATCCCGATCCCCCCTCCCACCTCCCTCTCCACCCGATCCCTCTGGGTCTTCCCAGTGCACCAGGCCCGAGCACTTGTCTCACGCATCGAACCTGGGCTGGTGATCTGTTTCACCCTAGATAATAAACATGTATATTTCGATGCTGTTCTCTTGAAACATCCTACCCTTACCTTCTCCCACAGAGTCCAAAAGTCTGTTCTGTACATCTGTCTCTCTTTTTCTGTTTTGCATATAGGGTTATCATTACCATCTTTCTAAATTCCATATATATGTGTTAGTATACTGTAATGGTCTTTATCTTTCTGGCTTACTTCACTCTGTATAATGGGCTCCAGTTTCATCCATCTCATTAGAACTGATTCAAATGAATTTTTTTAATGGCTGAGTAATATTCCATGGTGTATATGTACCACAGCTCCCTTATCCATTCGTCTGCTGATGGGCATCTAGGTTGCTTCCATGTCCTGGCTATGATAAACAGTGCTGCGATGAACATTGAGGTGCACGTGTCTCTTTCAGATCTGGTTTCCTCGGTGTGTATGCCCAGAAGTGGGATTCCTGGGTCATATGGCAGTTCTATTTCCAGTTTTTTAAGAAATCTCCACACTGTTAAGAATATGTATTTTTAACATGCTCACTAAATGACCATTTTATGTACAAGAACTTAGACACTCACTGAGACAAATTTTCAAAATCATCTGTTGCTTTTTGCTTTGCTTACTTTATTGGCCAAATTAAAGATGGGTCTTGTGAATGAAATAAAAATCAAAATTGATTGAACTAATGGGTAAAAGAAAGTCCTTTGCCAATAAGAAAAGAGGTTAGGGGAAAAGGGGAAAGGAAATTTAAAATGATAAGATTAGAAGTTATTAATAAGGAAAATTAGGAAATTGGGAAGAGGCTCAAAAGCTCATTATTTTTAAGAAAACTCTATAGTTTCAAAAAATGCATTTACCATTAAAAAGGATCAATTAATGATGTGCATATGACTCTATAAAGGTCCACGGCAAAGATCAACATACAGATCCAATCCCTTGTTCTACCCAAGTTGAGATACTGTCACTGGTCATTAAGAAAAGTCTCATTTTTCCATGTGAAAGAATGATACTTTTCTCTGCTCTGTGCACAGAGCTCCTGTCTGCTGCAGGATCCCTGCACCAAGTCTCAGTTATTATGAGTTTATACTGTGGCATCTTTTTCCTATTTTATCACAGAAAAATGATAAATTTGCTTTAACTGGTTTTCCTTATAGTGTTACACACAAATTATAAAACCACATGGGGGAAACAATAAAAAAAGTGAATATACTTAAACAGATTTGTTCATTGTAGTCATACTACTGAAAGAGGGATCATCCTGGACTTAAAATAATTGCTTTTGTTTCTTCATTTTGTATCTCTTTATCTCTGCTTTGCTGCCACCGTCTTTGCTGACAATCTTCTTTGTCTCAAGATTTAATTCACCAAAATTTTGTTTCTGAGATGTAAGCAAACAGAAATTGACAATTTTAGAGAAATAACTTTTAATAAACTCAAACACAGTTTCCAACCTGAATGGATAGGCCTAAAACTATTAGCAAACACCTTTCAATTTTTTAAGAACTGATTTGTGAAAAAAAAAAAGTTCATAAGTATCTAGTGAGCATCATGAAAAGTGTGATTGATGATGAGAAGAGAAAGGAAATGAAGAGTAAAACTTCAAACAGGCCATCTCAATAAGGCGTCTTCATCTCATATGCCTAGCTCCTAAAGCTGAAAGATATATTTCTTAAACTCTAATAGATTAACATGTGACATGGTTACAATTATGCCACACCAGTCAATATGCAGTAGGTGCTACATGAAGGCTATGATAATATGAATAATTTTCTAGTGTGCCCGTCTCATTATATAATTTCACATGAGGCAGGCATTTTTATGTTTCTTTTACAGATAAAGAAACAAGATCCCAAGTAAATTCAACATTCCTTGAATTAGAATTCAGTTTTGGGTCTGTCTGGTGGCAAAGCCTGCACATTTCCTCTATACCCCACCATCTCGCAGAATGTTTCCCCAGTGGATAATGTTCCTACTCAGGCACAGTCCGAGGAGAGAATGAAGTGGAGAGAAAAGACAACAAAAAGGCTACATTGCCTGGAGAACTGCTTTTCCCTTTCAATATGGTATATGGTTTTGCTTTTATAATTAACATTCTGCTGATGGGATCTCCCATTGGTGAAGGCTGACAAGTCGGATTTTCCATGAAGAGCAAGCACTGCAGGAAATAAATTAATCTCTAGGGAAGAAGAGGGGCAAGGCTGTCAGTACTCACACAACTGCCTAATAGGAAACGATGTTTCAGAATTGTTCAAAGAAGGAAATGACTGTGGGTCCTCCTTCCAGTATATTCTTCAACATTTAAACCTTCCAAAAAGAGGGAAATATTAATAGGTTGCTATAAAAGGAAGGGCAGACTTATAATGTTTTACTTTAGGCTGTCAGTATTTCTAAACTGAAAACAGTATTCCCTAGAAATGTGAGAGAAATTCTACTGCTGTCATTATTTTGTTTATATTATGAAAAATCTTCATTGATGTTAAGTAGAAGGACAAAAAATATACCAGATTTTTGGACTACCAGTTTGAAATTATCTGATATCTTAAACAATGATTTTCTAGTCTTTAGGAGTAAAAGTAATTATTGTGCTTAAAATTACATATTATCTAGAATAACAATGAATTATTGAAGTCTGTGTTTAACAAAATTGAAAGACAAGGATATATTTTATTATTTCTAAAGTGCCTACCTCTAAATAACATATATTCAGTCATTCAGTCAAGGTCTTTAAAATGGAACCCTCATCTTGTTTAATTCTCAAATAGTTTTTTTTTAATTCTCAAAGAGTTTTATAGAGAAGTTCCTATGCTTTGATTCCCAACATATAAGTAAAATCTGAAGTTTACAGTAAACATTAACATTGAATTAAAGCTCAATATAAAGAATTCTTTATCTTCTTATAAATCCATTCTTTCTTTCTAGCTTCTGCCATGACCTTAATGAAAGCTTTTCCATGAAACTTGTTTCCTCTTATCTGTTTAATTTACCATAAGTATGTTTCTAGATGTGGTGAATCATTTCTATGTGAGTCTTAACTTAGAAAGTCTTAACTTATCATAATGTCGTGACTATGATATCAGAAAAGACCATCTAATCACATGCTTTTAGAACTGAAAGAACATCAAAATTACCTGGGGCATCTCATGTTTTGATGAGGAAAATATAATTCAGAAAAATGAAATGTCCTGTGACAGTCTGTACAGCTAGGATGCACAGTGCTGGGACTAGACCTCACTGAACCTGTATTCTGTTTTCTGGCCCAGGGGTCTTCTCACTGCTTGACTACTTGGAGGATGAGTTGTGGCTTGGGTTTAATATAAAGATGCAGGATAATTAGAATATAGTTGGAGTTTCAAAAATAAGGAAATTCCATTAGAGAATGTTGATCAGGAGAGTACAAAATTTACTCAATAGAGAATATTTATGTAGGATAAAACCAAATATATAAAGAGAATAAAAGAAAACCATCTTTCTGTTTAGCCAGTCAGATCACCAGAAGCAATCTCTGCAATTAATGTGTGACCTACACAATAACCAGATCCTTCTCACAGCTAAATGATAATCCTCTGATACCAAACAACTTTGCCCTGGGCTGAAGGAAGCCACCTTGCCCACAGTCATGTCCCCTTTCCAAAGGCAGCTGGATCCAATGATGGGCTGAAGCAGGGGCCGTGAAAACATGGCCCCCTTGTCTTAACACAGGACAACTCAGAAGAGCCTCACCAGTCCCACAGCTCCCTGTGCCATCAGCTGAGGTCTTTCTTGTGACTCTACTATGATTTCTTTTATTTATTATGATTTCTTTTATGATGACTTCTCTGTCCAGACCCACTTTCATTCCTCAACCTATGTGTTGTCCCACAAAGCACTTCTCAATAAACTTTCCATATACAAGTCCACCCTGGAAACTGGACGTGAAACAAGTAGCTCAGAACAAACATTTGCACTTAACACATGTCATCTCTTCAAAAACACTGCTGCCACTGATTAACCAGGGAAACTGTGATCTTCTTGAGCTACTGCAGCTGAGGTAAGGAGCCAGAGGGGTCCTTTAGGGGGGCTCAAGGATTCCATGTCTCTGTAGGATCGCACTGCTTCAAAGATTCAGAGGATTCAGTGACACGTCTCCAAAAGATTTCTAATCACTTTCCGTGTACATAAGATTCATAGAGGCCATGAAATTCCCAAGAAGACAGAGTTCTCAAAGGGAAATACTATGGACAGAAACTCAGAGACTATAAGAGCCATACCAAGTGGTCAGAGCCAGCACTTTGCAAAATATACTGTCAGGAGGCAAAATTTTTCTTAGCCATCAACTCATAAATATGCAGACATTAATTATAATAGCCATAATTCAACTGGAGTGTATTATGTCCTGTACTTTGGGCTTCTCAGGTGGTGCTAGTGGTAAAGAACCTGCCTGCCAATGTAAGAGACTTAAGAGATGCAGGTTCAATCCCTGGGTTTGGAAGATCCCCTGGAGGAGGGCATGGAAACCCACTCCAGTATTCTTGCCTGGAGAATCCCATGGACAGATGAGCCTGGCCGGCTACTGTCCATAGCATTGCAAATAGTTGGACACGACTAAAGCGGCTTAGCTTGCAGGCATACTAATTTTAACCTATTTTATCTAATGTATCTAATGTAGTCATTGAAATAGCCAGTAGTATAGCACTATTATTAACCCAATTTTACAAATAAAGAGATAGAGATGTTAGCAAATTGTTTGTGATACACAGCTGGTGAATGCAGTAGCCAATGTTTAACGTTCAGTCTTAGGTTCAGAATCCAAAATTTAACTACATAATCATCCTACTTTCAGAGAACTGTTCTTTTGGTAATTTATGGACAAACAATGTGCAGACTTAATAATAATGTTCCCTAAATAAGATTTGGGCCTTGTCGAACAGCCAGAGTGAATCGAGGATCCAGAGAGGAAGGTCACCCTTGAGATCTGGTGAGGTATGTCCATGTTTCTTAAGTGAAGAGGAACTGGGACTGACAGCACGGATCCTGTGATAGAATCTCCTGTGCTCCCGGCCACAACAGATCAGACCCTCATTATACAACGTGTTCAGCTATCTAGAGCGAATCTTCTAGTTGTCTGTAGTGAATTTCAAAATAAATAATTCCCTTCAGTATAATTATTAGATACAGATCTGAAATGGTTCCACTTCATCTAACTGAAAGAAGAAGGTCTGGGTGTCCAGAAGGAGCAAAACTGCAGAAGCAGCTCCCCTGTCTTAATGAGGTTTTGTTTGGTTTCGCTTTGCTTTCTCTGTGATATGCTACAGAGACTCTAAAACTGCCATTCTCACCTGAAGAGAATTTAGGAAATGACTGACTTGTGTCTAAAATTTTAAAAGAGGAGAAAACTCAGAAAGAGTATTTGTCCATCCTGAACTGTCAGCTAGTTAATGAATATTCACAGATGAGCTACTCATTCAAAGTACAGTAAATGTTAATTATAGATCCAAAGGGGCTTCCCTGGTGGCTTACATGGTAAAGAATCTGCCTGCAATGCAGGACACCTGGGTTTGATACCTGGATTGGGAAGATCCCCTGGAGAAGGGGATGGCAATCCACTCCAGTATCCTTGTCTGGAGAATCCCATGGACAGAGAAGCCTGGTGGGCTACAGTCCATGGGGTACCAAGAGTCAGACACGTCTGGGCTACTAACACACACATAGATTCAAAGAGCCTCTTTTTACTGAAGAAAACAGGCTAAGTTTCACAAGACAAAAGTGAATTTTGAAGAATTATATTTCTGCTTTACTTTTGTATTCTTATTATGGAACTGTCACACAATTATAATTCACAATGAAGATAGACTCTATAATTTATCATAATTTCAAATGGGAAAGCAAGTGAAAATGTTGCCCAGATACACATACTGTGTAGTTTTTAAATAAGTTCTTGTTGAAATTAATGTAAGAAAGCAGATTTCATTTTACTCTCTTGAGTAAAGTTAGAAAGTCTCACTTGCCTAGGACCATCACTTTAATTCCAGGTCCTCTTTTTTCTTAAACCATCACTAACAGGCAATAGGTTCAAAGCAGTTCCTGCCCTGGTCTGTATCATACTCTGCACTGATTCATTCACAGCACAAACCTGGAGCTGTCATATAGCATCCCAGGAAGATTCACACAGAGGGGAAGGTCAGATAATAAGTTTTCCAATGATTGAAACAAAAACTTTGATCTCAGCGATTGTGTTATCTGGTACTTTTTAGGATCCATAATCTTAAGGGAAAAAAAAAGCTTCCAATGAATTAATAATAGCCTGAGACTCAGCACACTGCAGCCAATTTTCGCTGCAGTAGTTGTTTCTTTTATAGTCACACTTGGTTAGTATTTGAAATTTGGAGGAATTGCAATATGCATGGTTTTCAAAGCCCTTTACAGAATTTCATTTTTATCATTCAGAAAGAGTCAATGAAAAGGTAATAAGAAAAGCTCTATGGGATATTTTTATAGGAGTGTCAGAAGCCAGTAAGTTAACTACATGAAAGAACCCAGATTGCATAGTCAGAGTTTGAGCAGAAATACTTCAAAGACTTTATATCTAGTATTTTGACTTTTACATGCCCTTGGAGGAAAAAAGAGTGCGGGCTACAAAATCAAATAAGGAGGGGAAAAGAACAAACCATATGCTTAAGCATAATTACAGTTTCAATTTTTCTACAAATGAAATGTGAAGTTTCAAAGATAAAGTGTAATAGAAATTGAGCTTCTTTGGTGTGTTTAAAAATATTGCCAAGAAAGAAAATTCTCATTTCCCTTGCTAACTTATCCCAGATTTCCACAATATGGAAGTTAGTCTGGGTAACTTAATTGAATGCTATCAACTTTTTGACAAGTCCATTTGCTCTTGTTTTGCTTTTAGTAAAGATGAAAAATATCAGAACACCGTCTCTATAAACTAAACTATTATAATTCAAATCTGCATTAGGCTACCCATCTGACACTTTTTAAAATTAAAAGAATCTCAATTATCTTGACCTCTTCTCAAGCTGTTAATCCTTCTTGTTATATCTAGCAAACATTTAGCAATATTATTGTCATGATAATACAAGAAATATTAGACTAAAAACACTTCCTTGGGCATGAGAATCATAAATGAGAAGAAAAATCTAATAACAGCAAACAATGAATAGATCTTTTGTCATTGTGTTTAATATTACGATTCACTTAAAACTAAATTTCAGTGAGATTGACAGGTCAGGGCTGTTGCTTTGACTGAGTCACATATCCAAATAAAATGGTAATAAGTAGCTGTACATTCTGCCTTTGTCATAAAGGCAGTTAAAACCAGTATCATGTGGCTTAACCAACCTGTGGCTGCATCGGTACCTGTTACTGCAGTTGCCGCAGTCTTTCTCTTCTGTTTCTCCAGATCAGCCAAATCATTTTGACAACCAGCTGGTACTTTTGAGTCCAGACCAGCTTGATTTGAGTACAGTTTCTTGGATCTGTCTACGTGGACACTCTGAAATGACACAGAGCAGAGTGATTGATTTTACAAGTAAATTATCAGTCCAAAATAAATGCTTCCCAGTGTATGACAAAGATACTTATCATATGGTGAGTTATTTCTGTATATATGAAATCAAACAGTCCATATGTCACAGTGGGTTACAGATTATATCTTCATCAATATACTTCGGTAATCTAGGTGTTGAATTTTTGAGGCAATCTAGGTGATTCAATTAACAAGTCCTCTCAGACGCAGAATGTTATCTTCAAAACCCATTTGTGTACATTACTTTCTTCTTATGAAGCTTATAAAATATTGTTTACTTCATTTTTATTCTTAATAATTTAGTAATGCAGACTTTCATTATATGTTACATAATTATTTATTGTATAATGAAGAACAGGTTTCACTTCTGTATTATCTACACCTTTTATATTGTAAAACTAATCACAATATTTACTTTAAAATAACCTACACTTTTATCAACATTATCCAAGTATGACAAAGATCCTTTAGTCAATTTTAGAATGGCAGTTCATCATAACAATGAATTATTAAGGTAAAACATCAATGGACTCTAAAACACATCTCATTTATAAGAAATGTCATAGTGTTTGATGTTGCCCTGACATACTGTATGCTTCAAAAGAATCATCAGATAGGAGCAAGCACTAAATTGAATTTTCAATTTAAATAAGAAATTGAATTTTCAGCACATCGCTCCTTACTGAAATTCAGATTAGAAGTTTTTCAGCTTGGATATGATTACAAAATATTCAGAGATTCATGGAGTCAAAAGTAACTGATCAATTTTGGCCATCCACACTAGCCATGTTGGTTCACTAAAGAGTAGGATAATGAAAAACTTCCCTTAGGTTCCTCTTACAGACTGTATACAGCATTAAATTCATTAAAACTTCATTAAAAGCTTGAATCAAAAGCTTTTAAAGTTTGGGAAGAGCCATTAAGGAAATTAGGGTCCTTCACAATTAAACAATATGCCCAAATTAACAGAATGAACAGTGCCTCAGGGATATGTCTCCCAACCCTTAGTCCAGCGCTCTTCAATCACTTGTTGACCCACGTATTCACTCAATGGACCAGTTGGACCAATGGCCCCAATTCTTGCTCCTCTCTGTATGCATGTTCTTCCTGTATGATTTTGCACTGCCTTCTTACTCTGACTTTTGATTCGTCCACATGACTTTTGCTAGACCAACAGGAAGTTGACACATGTGACAGAGTTGAAAATGCTTGCACAGTTGGTCTTACTCATGGGTGTCCTTCCCCTACATCATGAGAACATGTCCAAACTAGCCTTCTGCAGGTTGAACAGGACAGAAATTAGAGTCAGGTTACCCCAGTCACCCTGGTTGAGAAAACTAAGGGCTAGAAGAGTCTTAAATATTTGGTTAAACCCAACCAGATGAGCTAAAACTAACTTAGGTCAGCTGAATTCCAGAGCCTCATGAAAAATGTGTTTATCTGGATGCCGCTAAGTTTTTCTGGTGAGTAAACAGCATTGTGTGACAATAGATAACTGGTATATCCAACAACCATTTATATTTAGTATCTCAAATACTGGGAACATTGTGAGAATATAAACATAAACATAAATAGTCTCAGACTCTAAGTTGTTCAACTATAATTTCTTAAACCAGTGGTCCCCAACTTTTTTGTCACCAGGGGCTGGTTTCGTGGAAGACAATTTTTCCATGGACCAGGGTGAGGGGGAGTGGTTTCAGGATGATTCAAGTGTATTACATTTATTGTGTACTTTATTTTCATTATTATTACACAGCTCCACCTCAGATCATAAGACATTAGATCCCGGAAGTTGGGGATCCATGTTTAGATCTCTGCCAACTATTTAGGCAGAGAATTAGAAGAGTAGAGTCTATTTATTGATAATTCTCAAATTCCTTCTTTTTTTAAAGAGCTCTGCTTTGTATTGAATGTGTTACTAAAGAGGTTTAGTCAAAAAGACCAAAGCTCATGTCATCATCAGACTCTTCAGATTCTTCTTTCTTTGCTTCTATTCCCTCAGTAGGGGCAGCAGTGCTGGATGGGGCCAGACCTCCTTCTGGGTCTGGTCCACCAGCTCCCACATTGCAGATGAGGTTCCTGACGCTGACACTGGCCAAAGCCTTTGCCAAAAATCCTGGCCAATTTAATGACAAAAGATGGAATCCTGATGATCTTATGGGGACAACTCAAAAGATCACAGCTTGAATATTGATATTAACTAGAACTAAGCCACTGTACTTCTTTATATTTGACTCATCCACAGCCCATAAAAGCTAAGTCCATCACTTGACATGAATTTTTAAAATTATTTTCAAGCCTGTAGTACCTCATAGCTTTGAAAAAAAAAAAACTTTCCTGATTTTGAATTAGATACTTTGGAAAATATATTATTATCTCAAGTTATTAGATGAGTATTAAATCATGGTACTTAGTACTGAGAAGTACTAAGCAGTAAATTAGGTTCAACAAGGAATGCAGTTTCCTGCTTTTTCATACCAAATTCAATTGATGACATTAAAACACTGAGGAGAAAATGTTAGAAAAGTTCATGCAAATTATGTAACTAACATATATCCCAGACTTCAGAGAAGAATGCAGAATTTAAATAAAATTCTTAAACCTGAAAGCTTAACATGAAAGGCTGAGGAAAAATGAACTCTTGATCAGAATGGGTCAATTATTACAAAAGCCTGGAGCTTCTTGGTGTAAACCTCTGGGCAGGTTGAACATTTTCTATATCAGCATTTCAACAATTAAGAACCCCACTTTGCTAGAGACAGTACCCACTTTTTTATCTCTTCTAGTGAAACTCAGTGAAGCTTTCCAAGCTCTTCTTTGCCTTAGTTATTACAGCTGAGTTCCTGTTCCCAGGTCTGAATGAAAAGGGAGGTACTCATCTCTTAAGCTACTAACTCTGCCACGTCCTCTAAACCCTGTTCCCTTAGCCCTTCCCTCCAGGCCCCTGAGTCTTCAAACCATCCCCAGGTATTGATTTTGTGCTACAGTAAAATTTCCATAATGCTCCATTTTTTCAGGGCCGATTGCTCTTCATTGAGCGGGGGTTCACCACCCACCCCACCCCGCACCTCTCACTCTGCCCTGTGGCTTTCTCTCCTTCTTTCCTATCGCTCAAGTTCTTCCACTGTGCCTTCAGAACTTTGCTCTATGGTTTGCAAATTTCACCGCATACTTAACTTTCTTTCAGAACATTGTTTCTACCTTCCAATCTTGACTAAAATTCCATTCTTCACTAAGGACAGCACGTGCATTGCAAATGACAATGGCTGCTATTCTTCCACACCCTAGACACTCTCAGGTTGAAGATGCTCTGGCCCCTAGTGCTTATGTTAATTTGGTGTGTAGAATATTTTAAATGAGTTTTGTGTGTGTTAAGTCACTTCAGTTGTGTCCGACTCTGTGAGACCCTATGGACTGTAGCCCATCCATGGGATTCTCTAGGCAAGAACACTGGAGTGGGTTGTCATGCCCTCCCCATAAATGAGTATAAGATTGAATAAATGGATGTCCTTACCTCTTTGAAAAAATCCCTGCTGCTCTGTTATTCCTGCCATCTAGCTATGCACTATCTCCTTTATTGTTGGTACCATCTGTCCACTAATCTCTAGTCACAGATCATTCTTCATAAAAAGACTGGATTATTTCTCTTTAAGCCCCACAATCCCAAGTGATGCTCATACCTATACAAATATTCCTTTCAGTACCCTGACTGGATCTCCTTATTATAAATAAACTTTTCATTTCTCTTCCTTAGCCTTTCACTTTCAGAGTCACATCTGAAATCTGACATAACCTGAACATTTTCCACTTTCAAAATCACTAAGTGTCCTCCTTTCTCCACTAATCTCACATCCTCAAGTCCAGTGTCTCTCTGTACTCCATCCAGTGTTCTCATTTCCAAGAGTGCTTTTGTCCCCAGGACTATTTCTGGGTCTCATTGGGACCTCAGATCTGATGATCCCTCTATTTTCTCTATGTCCAGTAACATTCTAGCTCTATAATCCCACCCCTCTACCTTCTCTCTTATGATTCTGCTACGTTGTTCACCTAGAATGTTCTTCACAAATGCTTCCTCTTTACTTTTACTAAGTCTGGAGTTCCTACCCATTTTTCATCACCATGTAGTCTTTAGCTAGCAATATTTTTTCCAAATCTTTGAGAAACTTATACTTCTACTGAAATGCAATTTTCACAAATACAATCAAACAACAATTAGCTTCATGTTTAATATCTATCTTTTGATTAAAATAGAAATGCACTGAAAATGAAGATGATGCCTTTACTATTTTTAGTCCTTATTTTGGCATTTAAATATAGTATTAAATAACTATAAATTTAAAAAAAAGAAATGCATGAATAAAATACAGACAATTTTTATGACATTTAAAGAAAAATAGGTCAGCTTATCAATGACCAATACACAGTCACATGTTCACATGTTAAGAGTGATAGCCACTCACTCTTAATAGTAAAACTTATTATATAGTTGAAAGGCACACATATTTTAACTTCTTTTATCCATTAAAAAAACACATCACAAATCCTGTGCTTTAAGTGAACTTACTGCTGCAATCATTCCAAACACTATGTTATGTAACATCTCATGTATTTCTCTGATTCATGTTAGACAGTCACTATGTATGGAAATTATAAATCAAATAATGGTGATGACAGGGAAAGTGAAAACCTGAGAACTGAGTATGTATAAACAGCGGCCCCATATTCCCAAGACATGAAATTGTGGCCTAACAATAATAGAAGAAATAAAACCCTCTGTTTGGCACTGCTGCAGTGATATCAAGCTTTCAACCTGAAGATCAAGTCCAAGAAAAATGAGAAAAATAAGATGTGTGCAAACAATAGAAAGGAACGCAGATAAATCTGAACTGGCAGTCATTGGGCCTTTGTGACCACTCTATAGTACTTCAAAAATAGATTCTGTTCATTTTGTGTAATTTCCATTTAACTTGTCATTAGAAATGAGTCATTAGCATCCTGTCTGCTAATATAAAATGACTATTAAATTATTTTTCATGTTATTCTTGGCTTGCAGTTTAAGTACTGCTTTTAGTGTTCCTGCTGAAAGCAATGATCCAATTACAAGATATTGGATATTTTTCTCATGCACAAAGAAAGGAGCAAATAAACACTGTCCCAAAAAAGTTAACCCAGATAGACATGGAAAAAAATTGAAAGACTTTTTCAAATCTATCTTTCATCTCATACCTTAGGCCATGTTGTTGGGTAAAAATTACCCTTTTCCAAACAAGCCATTGAGATTCCTAGTTTGTGATTATATTCACTTGTCTTTTCTCCCCAAGGGCAAACAAGGCTTGCTTTTCCTTAGAAAGCCACAGAGGCACTTCTTGGCCCAGGAACTAAACATCATCTACATTTAAAATAATGTGAAATATCCCAGTTAAAATCCATCATTCTCTTAACAGACTTAAAAAAGTGACCTCCTTCTCTGCTTATATAAATAACTTCTCTTTTACACTGCCCGTACTTTTTCATTTCAGGGTAGTGAATTCAAGGGATACTTGAGAAGAAATTTCAAATGTGAAATATTCAGGAAAAAATTTCTCATGAACTTTATTCCTCAGAATTAAATTCTACTGAAAACAAAAAGGTAACAATAATTTGAGCCTATACATTAAAATAAATAAGCAAAGACCAAATCTAATCACAAGAAATATAGTTTTGCTGTGCACATTCAAATTATCACTCTGGAGAACATGTAATCCTCTATGTAGTCTGTGTTCTAGTATGTGTGTGTTCTCTTTGGTTCATTTGTGGTTGAATCACCATAATAAATAATTTAGAAGGTTACTAAGTGGTTTGGAAAAAGTAATAAATTTCTCATTGTGCACTATAAAGATTTAATTAAATGGAGACAAATGTTTGGTTTTGTTCCTGAGAAAAATATTTAAATAAGCAAGAATATCAACTGAAAAATAATCTAAAGTTGATCATCCATATAAATAGTCCTCTGTTTCAGACAATAACTTGAGGTTTCATACAATCATCCATTTACACATATTAACTGTTTTTTCCTGCAAAGAAAACATTCTCTGTACCAGTTGAAAGAGAATGCTTTTGACCTTGCTTTGTCCGATTCCAAAGACAAACCATCTCTGAAACATTTTCAGTCCCTTCCAGCTGTAGGCTGTTTGCAAGGGGGTTGCCCAGGCCTGTGGTATGCATGCCCATTGGAAGCCCACCTTCCCTTCCATTCCCAGAACTTCGGGCTGTGGCCTGTCTGGCCTTTCTGAGACCCTTTGCTGGCTGACATCACTCACCCTTCTCAGCCAGGCCTCTTCCCTTCTCTACCATACACACCTTCTTTGCACCCTGGGATCACACTGGCCGGACTCTGAGCTGGCAGCTGACTGGGGGCCTCAGCAACAGTCTCAGGTGCATGCACACATGTGGCTTGACACTTAGATGCTATTGGGCCTAATTGTGGTTATCAGGTGGGACCAAGCCCTCTTATCCCAGCCTGCTCCAAGGACTGCCCAGAAGCTTAGACATTTAAAAGAGCTGGGGTTTTCTACTTGCCTTGTCCTTTCCCTTGGGTCAGAAAAGAGACAACTGGCCCATGGAAAACAAAGATGCCTGTATCTGCTTCCCTAGCTGCCCTGATAAGAGATGAGAGTCTTCCATCTCTGCCCTTCAGGGCCCTCCACTTCCTGCTGGACTTGCTGGGGCCAGATCCAAAGGAGACAATCCCTCTTGGAACTATGATTAGAGATTTTATCATGTATCATTTATCACAAATCACACCATGCTCTCTGGGAAAGAATCCTTCAGTTATTACTAAGCCTACTTTAAGCCTACTTTCAAAGACCTGTTTCAAGAACATATTATGTACCAAAGGAAGTTAATAAGAACTAATATATTTCATTGATCATCCATATAAATCATTCAGCAGTTTTCCTCTGCTGAAAACTGGCAACTAGATAATTTGACATCTACAAGTCCCACCATCTTAATTTGATGTTTATTTGGCCACTGTCGTGGCAAAAAAAAAAAAAAAAATCATAGTTTACAGATGCAAGAAGAACTCAATATAATAATACACTTTGATTGAAAGAAATTAATTTAAGAATTTTCCTCCAGAGTCTCAGGGCAGAGAACCTCTTCACACTGTTCTGTCAAGCTCAATTCGATCTACTTCTTGCCACTAATTTTCTATGAATTAAGCCAAAGACAAAATGGAAACTTGAGGTAATGCTTGACCAACATACCTTTATTTTAAAATAAGGTCAGAGGAGACAGTTACTCTGTACATTTGTTATACAAATAATGAAATAAATGAGAAGTCTGGCTGCCCTCAAAAGATGTTAGACTTGTTAGATAATGGACAGGCACGTAAAAGTTTTTGCTGTTTTAGAGGGGCTGTGACAACTGCATTCCCTAGAAAACACAACAGTTGGCTTACTTACAGTGTTACTATTATGAACACAGGAATAGCTCTTTGTGTAGAAATATATTTTCTTCTTTTTCATTATTTGGCCTTCCTGAAAGTTTTGAGATGATTAATTCATATGGTTATTATAACTTTCACGGCTCCTATTTTAATTGGAAAATCCTAACTCTTTAGACTTTGTAAGGGCAATTTGTGGCCAAAGGGCAGGAAAATTAATCTTAATTTGAATTAGAGAAACAGAAATTCTAGCAACATAAATTATGTGACACATTTTTTTGTTTAGATTAGTTTTGGTGAAATTAGTTTTGAATCAGTGGACATACGAATAGCATTTGAAAAATGTCCAATAGAGCAAGGCTTGATGCAGATGGCAGATGGGAACTGCAGTCTACCATATAATAGTTCTGTATCTAGAAAAATAATTTAAAATTCATTTCTTAAAAATTACATTTGAAACCATTTTAACCTTCTGGGTATTAAAATGCAGGCTTTCACAAGGGTCTTTGAAAGTCATCCATCCTGGCAACTTGATTTAAAACATTGCTATACTATTAATTGAGGCAGCAACAGCTTTGATGAGTATGAGTCATCTATTTCTTCAGGTATTTGCATTCTATGAAATGCAAAATGGCACTTTTACCACCAAAGTGCTATTAAAAATGTAAAAATCTCCTGCTCTTTTGAAAGAGTGCCCAACACAGGATGTCTTCCTCAAAGGCTGCTTCCCACCTCCTCACCTCAAGCCTGGCCACACTTCTGTGAAACCCATTCCCCATAAGGCTGTCTGGCCTTTTCCTGCTCATACACCCCATTCTCCATGTCCTTTATAAAGCGTGCTCTTGTACCACCATCCAACAACGTCTCTAAATTCCTTGCACAATCTTGGCATGATCCCTCCATCATCTCTAGGATCCTCTCCCACTGTGCTCACAATGTTCTCTTCAGCTCCTGGCCTGCTCTTTGCCATCCCTCTAACCAAAACGACATTAGAGGACTTAACATTTCATGCCTCTGTAGCACTTTTATTTTTTACTCATTTTTTTTTAGTCTCTTGTAAGTACACTTAGAACTTGGATCTCACTGGCCCTCAGAGTTTCTCCACCATCCTGATCTTGGGTTAAAGCACTCTCCTCTGCACACACTCTTACTTAGCCCTGTTCTGCCCTCTCAGTCTTCAGTTCACTTTTTCCTTCTAGCTTCCTCCTTATCTCACTTGTTTTCCTACCCAAGGGATCCTTGGAATCCACGTTAACAGTTTTTTCTCACTGTGGTTGTTAAGATTTTCATTTTCTATTCCACTCATTTTGCCAATTCCTAGAAGTCACTTTCTGTTCTCTCACTTCCCGAAAGGTGGCTCATTGCTGTTAGTTGGTTTTGTTTTTTTGTTTAGTTTTGTTTTGTTTTGTTTTGTTTAAGTCTTGTAATTTTCCCATTTGTCTCTGACATAAGTTCATGTTGCCTGGTGACATTGGGTCCTCAGTATTACTCAGCAATCTGAGGATCTCTACTTCAGTTCCTTGTGAGGCATCCATAGACGATGTTTCAAAATCTTTCCTTCCTTTATCAAGCTGAAGTTGCAACCTGGCATTCCTCAATCATAGAATGGTATTTAATCAGTTAATTCAGTGAGATAACAGCTATTTGAAATCAACTTCCACAACTTTCCTTGTCTTTGCTTAGAAAGTCAGTTAAGATCTCTTCTTTCTCATTGACTTGCAAAATGTCCTGTCCACTTTCTAAAGTATGTGCCCATTTCTCCGACTGTGACCCTTTCTTTCCCACCTCTCCCTGTCTCAATTACTATGCCCACTTCTACACTATTTTCTGACTCTGCCTCTCCACTGCTTTATTCATTTTCTGCCAAACTTTAGTGAGAGTGGACTATTCTTATTGCTCCTTTTCCTTCTCTCTTACTCATGTATTAACAGATATTTACTGCATAGAATCTGGTTTCTGTGCCTGCCACTTGACTAGAAATATTTTCACCAATAACTTTCTCATCATCAGTCATAAATCCCATGGCCTTTCCTCAGACCTCATGGTTCCTGAGCTTTCTGCTGCACATAACTCTGTTACCAACCTCATCATTTTTTAAGAAATGTTTTCCCCTCAGTCTCCAGAAACACTGTATTCTCTTCTCTCTTGGGCCCTCATTCACTCATCTCTTTCATCATCTTTGCTCTTTCCTACCAACCTCTAAATCAGCCATCTTTAGACCATTCTGATTGCATGTTTTTAATAATAAAAAATTTAAGCATACAACATAAATGTGATGCATGTGTTTATTGTTGTTGTTCAGTCGCTAAGTCATGTCTGACTCTATGTGGCCTTAGGGACTGTGGTCTGCCAGGCTCCTCTGGCCCTGGGATTCTCCAGGCAAAAATACTAGAGTGGGTTGCCATTTCATTCTCCAGGGGATGAATGTGCAAATACACAAAATTTTACATATGTACTCTACTAGTATATATGAATTTATGTATATTTACTATACATACATATGTTATACAACATATGATTATAAAACAAAGTAGAAATTTAATAAAGTTGAAGTAAAAATATTTTAAGCAAAATTTTATTTCATTTATTAATAACAGAAAAATGCTGGAATAGTTTTTGTTATTTTTTAAATCTTGATTTAACACTTTGTGATACAGCAATTCAATTCTTTCCTTCATAATTAAGTTGATTTATATACTGAGTTTAAGTGGGTGTCACAAATGAAAAGTAGTGCTTCACAAAAATACATTGATCTAAATGGAAAAAGTACCTTGTTAACTGCTCTCACTAAATCATGATGCTTATATTTCAACAAAGTCTACTAATTTTGCAAAGATAATGTAGTACAGCTAGTAATATCCTGTCTTTCCTAACATACAACTCTTTTTTAAAACCCAAACAGATTTGAGCTGTCAATTAATTAAGATTTTAAATACTGTGTTCAAAACCCACTGAAATTCTTTGGAAATGTTTGTAAATGATTAAAAATTTTGTTTCTAAGTTTTTAACGTTTGTAAGATGAGAGGTTTTATATGTTGAAAGCTGTTTTCAGGAATTAAAGCACTTGGCATTGGAAATATTTTTAAAGCATCCTTTAAAAAATATTCCTTATAAGTGATTCTTAGTTATTTTTTGTCATTTTTATTGAAAGGCCAGCTCAAATGTGTACATATGTATCCCTCTAGGTTATAGACAACCAACAGGCAATTGGAATCATGGATTAGGTAGGCAAATTTGAACACTTGATTTATTGTAAAATAAATCTTAATAAATCTTCAGTTTTGGTAAAAATAACTTGCTGTCAGATAATTGGTAAATAAATCTTTATATGGCACAAAAAAAAAATGCCATAATCATTCCCCCCTCACAAAGTGTAGTGAGTTGAGAATCCTACTACATTTTTAACTTTTGTTTCTATAAATTAACCATATTCAAAACATCCTGTAGAACTTTGTAAACTTCTGGCTACAATTTCTTTGCTATAGTAACTTGCATATAATGACCCTGGGAGTACATTTCATATGTGGATTCACCACTCTAAGCCTCCTGTAGGATTTAAAAATTCCAGATAAGGGAGCTCCTCTATCAACTAGGTGAACTTCATTCACCCATAAAGCAATGCTTTTACTAAAGAAATCATTAAAGGAGAGAATCATGGCTTCTCCAGTGCATTAAAAAATACTTCATGGGTTCCATTATTGAAGCACAATCTAGCAAAACAAATGAACATACATGTCAGGAAAAATTGAACTCTCACACAACTTCATAGAAAATTTCCCTCACTGAGTCATTTGTTTGAATAAATAATAATAATAGCTAACATTTATTTTGTGCTTACTGTCAGGCACCATATTCTATGCCTTTTACATGTACTAGCATATTGAAATCTTAAGCATTTTTCTATACATCTTATAAGATTATTTTCATAAAAAGAAATGGTTTTCATTTGTCACCATATTGCTTCTTTGTGTTACATTAGCCATTTTTAGGAAGAACTAGTCTACACAATAATATGTGATTTTTTTCCTTACTATTAGAAAAAGTTGTTAACATTAATTATAGTGACTTTTAAGTGCAATGAAGTACTAGATTTAGAATAGCATAATTATAAACAGCACTGAAAACCTATAGACAAATGTCTTCATATTCTTATTGCTTAGTTTTAAAATATATTGTTATTCACTAAGGTTTCATTTTCTCAGTTGCTAATGTCACATAACAAAGTATAAAATACAGTGAAATTTGCTGTCAGAGTGTTGTAAACCCTTATTTCAATCTTTTTGATAATTTCAACTTTTTGACTGACATTTTGATGGGTTTGACTAGTTAATTTTTTTTTCCTTTTAATGTGGCTGATGAAGAAATACTAGAAGTAGAATACAGTATTAATAGCAACTCAGCAACTCTCTCATGCCTCAACCCACTCACACTTTCAATTTCTCTTCCCCAAAGCTAACCACTACCTTGACTTCTGGTAGCATAGTTCAGTTTTCTCTTTTTTTTGGAAACTTTACATATTTTGGATAATAGAGTATATTCTGTTTTGTGTCTGGATTCTTTCATCTTTTCCGAAATTCAGAGAGTATTCCAATGTACAAATATACAAAAATTTATTAATATACTCTACTATTGAAGAAGATCTGAGTTGTTTCCAGGTTTCAGCTATTACAAGTAGCACTGCTATAAACATTCTAATGCGTGTCTTTTTGTACATATGTATATACATTAACTTCTGGTGCACATATGCATACATTTCTGTAGGCACAAAATTGTTAGGTCATAGGAGATGCATATGCCTAGCTTTAGTAGATCCTGCAAAACAATTTCCCAGAATATAGTAGCACAGAGTACGTGAGATTCAGTTTTTTCATATTCTTGCTAAGATCTGATACTGTCTGTCTTTTTAACCACTCTATGAATCTATAGTGTTACCTTTCTGTGGTTTTAATTTACATTCCCCAGGTGACTAGTGATATTAACTATTTCTTCAATGTTATATTGGTCACTGTGAAGTAACTGTTAGTACTTTGCGAGTAACAACCATTCAGTTGTTCTGCCCATTTTCTGTATTATGTTGTCTGTAATTTTGTCATTGACTAGTAAGTTTTATATACTCCGAATAAAAGTCTTTTTTTTTTAATATTGCTTACTTATTTATAAATAGTCTTCCCTTCTCTGTACCTTATCTTTTCACTCTTTTAACAGTGTCCTTTGTAATATAATCTTTATTTTGCATTATGTCTGTGCTCAGTCACATCTGACTCTTTGCAACCACATGGACTGTAGCCCAGTGGACTTCTCTGTCCATGGAACTTTTCAAGCAAGATACTAGAGCAGGTTGCCATCTCCTATTCCAGGGAATTTTCCTAGCTTAGGGATTGACCCTGCAGCACTTGCGTTTCCTGAATTGGCAGACGGATTCTTAAATCGACAGTTTTTTCCTGTAATTAAAAAGGATTGTTCATTTTGTGAAATCTGATTTTATTTAAGCTAGAAAACAGAGTTTTTGAACACCTTGATCAGGTTTATCAAATCCGCAATGCAGTGCAATTCCCTGAAATCCAGGGCACCACCATGTACCTAGGCAGAGTCCCATCTTAGGGATATCTAATCTCTTAAAACAGAAGCAAGACCCAGTGACCCAGAACTGCTCTATAATTTGAGCTGGCAACAATCATCAACAGCAGCCAACTTTGTGAAAACAAACCAAAACCTACTGCACAGCTGAGAGAACTCTACTCAACGCTCTGTGGTAACCTAAATGGGAAGAAATCCAAAAAAGAGGCTATTTAAACACACAGCTGATTTGTTCTGCTATACAGTAGGAACTAATAACAACATTGTAAAGCAAATACACTCTAATAAAAAAAATTTTTTTTAATAAATAAAAACAAAAGACAGACAGATATTATGTACCTCCTGATAGAAATACACAGCACTCTTTATGGAGTAGTCCTTCCAAAAAAATTAAATCTGAATCTTCCAAGCTTCAACTTCCAAGTTGACTTCCAAGAGTCAACTACCAATGTATAAGAAAACATGTCAGAAGAACATCTTCAAAGGAAGCCAACTCACAGGCAAAGCAATCTTAGAATGCATGATGTCTAGAATATATTTCATCTAGATTATACGGCAGAAAGCAAAGAAGAACGAAAAAGTCTCTTGATGAAGGTGGAAGACCAGAGTGAAAAACACTGGCTTAACACTCAACATACAAAAAACTAAAATCATGACATCCAGTCCCATCACTTCATGGTGAATAGATGGAGAAAAAGTGGAAACAATTACAGATTTTATTTTATTGGGCTCCAAAATCACTGCAGCCATGAAATTCAAAGACACTTGCTCCTTGAAAGAAAAGCTATGACAGTGTATTAAAAACCTGGACAGCTTATTAAAAAGCAGAGACATCACTTTGCAGACAATGATCCATATACACAAAGCTACGGTTTTTCCAGTAGTCATGTATGGATGTGAGAGACAGACCGTAAAGAAGGCTGAGCACCGAAGAATTGATGGGTTTGAACTGCGGTGCTAAAGAAGATTCTTGAGAGTCCCTTGGACAGCAAGATCAAACCAGCCAATGCTAAAGAAAAACAGCCCTGAATATTGGAAGGACTGATGCTGAAACTGAAGCTCCAATACTTTGGCCTCCTGACGTGAAGAGTCAACTCATTGGAGTAGAGCCTGATGCCGGAAAAGATTGAGGGTAGGAGGAGAAGAGGGTGGCAGAGGATGGGAGAGTTGGATGGCATCATTGACTCAATGGACATGTGTTTGAGCAAACTGGGAGATAATGAAGGTAGGGATGCTGCAGTCCACGGGCTCTCAAAGAGTCAGACTGAACAGCAACAACAAGATTATATGGCTTGTGGTAGACCAAGGGAAAAACCGATACACAGAAACCCTATGTACAAGAAATCTAAAAAGAGAAGGTGCTTGGTAAAGAATCAAAATATCACAGTTAATTTCAGTTTCTACATAATTGCTCTATTTAACTGGCAAAAGAAAAGCATTTCCACTCTTGAAACCACAGGGATACGTTTGGTAAAATTCATGCTATAGAAAACTATAGAGCTAATCCAGTTTCTCAAGCAAACTGAGAAAAAACAGAAAGAAATCTATAGATTAAAAGAGACTTTAAAGCATGTCATTCAGTTGTAATCTTTACATTTTATTTAGAGAAAACATTTAATAGAGAGCCAGGCATATTTGAATTCTAACTTGATAATAACATTCAGGCATTATTGCTAATATTGTCAGGAATATAACTAAATTGTTTAAGAATCTGTATCGTTTAGAGATATCCATTGAAATATTTGGTGTATAATGGCCTATGTGGGAAAATAATCTAAGAGAGTGTATATAAGGACTTCCCTGGCAGTTCAGTGGTTAAGACTTGGCCTTCTAATGCATGAGGAGTGGGTTTGATCCCTAGTCAGGAAGCTAAGATACCGCATGCCTTGTGGCCAAAAAACCAAAACAGGAAACAAAAACAGTATTGTAACCAATTCAATAAATACTTTAAAATGGTCCACATTAAAAAAAACAAAAGTTTCAAAAATATAATAAAAATAAAACAGTGAATATATGTGTTATGTATAACTGATTCACTTTGATGTATACTTGAAACTAACCTAATGTTGTAAATCAACTATACTCCAATAAAAATTTGTAAAAAAAAGCCTTAAAATTTTAGCTCTTAAGAAAATACAGTAAAACATCATTTCATATTTGCTTTAAAAGTTAGGTTGTAAGCAAATAGCAACAGGGAGGTTGTGACTGTATTTCAGTAGCAATTTTACATGCCCACCAGATGGCAGTCTTCCCTGACTCTTTGCAGGTACCTTACAGAGTCTAGCTGTTCATTGCTCACAAAGCAGTGAGATTACATCCGTGTACTCGGATAGAATATTGGAGATCTGCCAGAACTCCATGGCTCCAGGATTAAATATCTCTTTGAAAAGAGACTTCCATGGGCAGAGGTTTTCAGTTTTTCAAATGATATGTATATCTCTGGGACAACGGCTATTTACATAAACTCTAGGCTTACAACGAGTTTCTCAGGATCACAGTTAGCACCTTTTCTTGATGTTCAGGACGCCAACAGGCTGGTAAATGCACCAGAGAAGGTTTCAGAGTATTGCGTTTCTCCAAGCAGAGCCAAGTAAGAAGAATTCAAATGCCACCCGTATATCAAGTATTCTCATCTAATCTCAGCTCCTAGAGTGTTTACTTAAAACATTTTCATTTTCTTGGCAAAGAGCTACATAAATACATTCAATTTTACCTCTTTTATCCATATGTCCTTGAGATATTTTGACTAATGTGTTAGGTTTGAGAATTTTACTCTCCAACTACATGTGCATGAATAGATCATAAACTAATTCTAGAATAAAAGGCTTATCTCAATGATCAGTGACATTTGCAATTGAGAATTTATCCATTCTTTGCGATGTTGGAGAGAATGTCACTGCATTTTCAAATTTAATTATTTTTTATTTATACCTATAACAAATTCATATCCCTGACAGGGATCAGTATTAGTAACTATTTATTCAATAGGGAAATTCACACAACCCCTCTATTTTATATAGGGGGGATAGATTAGGAATACTTTCACAGGGACCTTGTGAAAAGAATCTTCTTAGTCAAGGGTGTGATGGTGACTGAGGGAGTAAATTGGAAGTCGGTCTCTGTCCTTATCTTCTTGGCTCTTTTCTACTGACAGATAGCACAACACATAATTTCAAAATATGACTACAGGAGTTTAGGGCATGCCGCCTCAAACATGTTGCTTTGGTATATTGATTATTTTAAGCAGTAGGTACTTGGAAAATAGCAAATGCAGGGAGAGTCTGCCTCTGGCTCCCCTTATCTGATTAGAAGAGAGATCCTCCAAAACTCAATTGTCATAGATCTCCTCCCTGGGGGGTTCAGTGTGAGATTGGTTGGCTCTTCTCACGGAAGAGACCAGAAGTCATCACCACATTCAGACCGACTTTGTCACAAACTATCATAGCGCTTATCTTTTTTCTAAGGGTCTCTTCTTTCTTGATAAGGATGGAAGATCTTGATGAGGGTGAAAGAGGAGAGTGAAAAAGCTGGCTTAACACTCAACATTCAAAGAGAAAGTAATATCATGGCATCTGGTCCCATCACTTCATGGGAAATAGAAGGGCAAACAGTGGAAAAAATGACAAACTTTATTTTCTTGGGCTACAAAATCACTAGGATGGTGACTGCAGCCATGAAATTAAAAGACACTTGCTCCTTGGAAGAAAAGCTATGACAAACCTAGACAGCATATTAAAAAGCAGAGACAACACTTTGCCGACAAAGGTCCATCTAATCAACGATATGGTTTTTCCAGTAGTTATGTATGGATGAGAGAGTTGAACCATAAAGAAGGCTGAGCACCAAAGAATTGATGCTTCTGAACTGTGGTATTGGAGAAGACTCTTGAGAGTCCCTTGGACTGCAAGGAGATCCAACCAGTCCATCCTAAAGGACATCAGTCCTGGGTGTTAGTTGGAAGGACTGATGCTGAAACTGAAACTCCAGTACTTTGGCCACCTCATGTGAAGAGTTGACTCATTGGAAAAGATCTTGCTGCTGGGAAAGATTGAGGACAGGAGGAGAAGGAGGTGGCAGAGGATGAGATGAATGGATGGCATCACTGACTCAATGGACTTGAGTTTGAGCAAGCTCCAAGAGATAGTGAAGGATAGGGAAGACTTGTGTGCTGCAATCCATGGGGTTGTAAAGAGTCAGACACAACTTAGTGACTGAACTACAACAACATCTTTCCTAAAAATCATTGACTCCCCTCTAAAGGGCCTGTGTTCCCCTACCCTTTCCTGATTAAGATGGTATTTAAACTTAAATTCTAAAGCTATCTCTTTGGGATACTCAGTTACCCTAGGTGTTACCAAGGTTACTCTCATGTGCACATGAGGTCTACATGTTAATAAACCTCTGCTTTCCTCTTGGTAACCTGTCTTTTATTACAAGGCTTTCAGCCAAGAACCCAGAAGGGTAGGAGGAAAAATATTTCTCTTCTCCTACACTATTCACACCTAACAGAGAAAAGCTCAGCTATGGAACAAAGCTATGGGAAGTCCCACCCTGCCCCCAGATTCTCATTTTCTCCCTGTCACCCTACTTCACACAACGGTCTGCTGCATATCTAGAGAATTTAAACTATTTTTCATATGCATAATATAAAGCAAGTGTTAGAATTCAGTATAAATTTAAGTAAAAAAAAAAAATACTCATTATCCAGAACTAAATTCACAGTCATTCTCAGAGAATGGGGCTATAATCCAGTTGCCTAACAATGTAGCATATGTGGATACAATCATGCATAGGAAAGGAAAACTTTCTATGGATGGGGCACTGGGGACTGAATCACATAGGGAAACAAGGCAACAAGGGGAGGCTCTGGTATTGCTCATGAGAGTTGAAAACAGAGACATTTCTATTTTATTTCAACTGTAAAGAGTCAGGTTTATCACATAAAATTAGAGTTTTCAGTTTAATTTCTCTGGTATTTAAAATTCCCCAATGAATGCTATGTTATAGCCCAAAGGACAAACTCCAAACCTCCTCCTGTGACCTGTAAGATTATTTCTCAGCCCCGTTTAATGCCTCCTCTTCTATGCTTTGCAATTACATGAGCAGGCCCTGACTTTGGTTTTTTTTTTAAGTCCACCCCACTACACAGTGTGCTCCTGGCAGCCTCTCTGCTTGCTCATCTTTGAAATTTCCAGTGAGTTCTGAATACATGTGTGGTGGATTAGTTAATCAATTATTAACTCATGGTTGGCCTTCTGACTAGGCTATTTCTGTAAAATTCTAAAATGCCTGGGAAATAAATGCCTATAAATGGTTCTCTGGGAAGACTTGAGATACCTGGGTCTGATATTTATTCCTGCTGTAGCAAACTTCTACAAACTGTTTGGTTTAAACAGCAGAAATCTATTCTCTAAAAGTTCTGGAAGTCAGAAGTTTGAAATCAAGGTGTAAGCATGACTCTAATCTCTTTGGAGGCAATGGAGAAGAAGCATTTTTGCCATCTTCCAGTGGCTGTTGACATTTCTCAGTGTTCCGTGGCTCACAGCTGCTTCATTTCAGTATTGGCCTCGTTGCCTTTTCCGCTGTGGTTTTTTGTCCCTAAAATTCCTCACTTTTTGTCTTATAAGATGTGTATGATGTCATTTACGGTTTACCTGTTAATTCATGATAATCTTCTCCTCTCAAGATCCTTAACTTAGGGGTGGAGACAAGATGGCGGAGGAATAGGACGGGAAAACCACTTTCTCCCCTACAAATTCATCGAAAGAACATTTGAACGCTGAGCAAATTTCACAAAACAACTTCTGATCACTAGCAGAGGACATCAGGCGCCCAGAAAAGCGCCCATTGTCTTCGAAGGGAGGTAGGACAAAATATAAAAGATAAAAAGGGAGACAAAGAGCTACGGATGGAGACCCGTCCCGAGAAGGGAGTCTTAATAGAGGAAGTTTCCAATCACCAGGAAACCCTCGCACTGGCAGGACTGGGGGAAGTTTTTGGCAACCTAACTGGGAGGAAAAATTAAACAAGGCCCACAGATTACGTGCCTAAAAGCAACTCCCAGCAGAAAAGTACCCCAGACGCCCGCACCCGCCAGCAACAAGCGGGGGCGGAACGGAGAGGAGCGGGCGGCATTGCTTAGGGTAAGGACCGGCCCGAAGACCCTGAGAGCAATCAGAGGGAGCTTTTTTAAACTATGGGATAGCAAGGGACAAAATTAACTATGGGATAGCAAGGGACAAAATTAACTGCCCGAACACACTGCCGGCGGTTCGCAAAACAAAGGGACTGAGAATCTCCAGAGAAGAGCCGGCCCATCCCCGCTGGAGGTAGGAGGCAGGGGGTAGGGGAAAAGGGCAAACTCAGCCCCTGAGAAGCCACCCCCTCCCACACTGCAAACAGGCCTCCGGGTTCCTATCTAAAGACTTCCTGACACCCGACTGGCAGCGCGCACTGGGGCTGCGGAGGGAAAAGGCGCGCTGCACCCCCGGGGAGAGTACGCCCAAGCCTCTGGCTGCCTGGGCCGCTTGACGCGGAGGGAAAAGGCGCCCCGCATCCGGGGAGAGTACGCCCAAGCCCCTGGCTGCCTGAACCGCTCAGGCCAGGAAAGGCACAAAATGCAGGCGCAACCGAATCCGCGCTTTTGTGGAGTACCCGAAAACTGGAACCGCACTCAACGCAGGGCCCGCTCTATATAGAGCAGCCGGGAGCCTGAGCAGTGTAGACGGGGAAAGCACTGACACCCGTGAGCGGGGCAAACCCAGTGTGGCCAGTGAGTGCTATCCACACAGAGCGGTATGTGTCTGCAGCGCCCCGCCCTCCCCGTAACAGGACTGAACTGAACTAGCGAACCTAAATAAGAGATCACCTCCGCCCGCCTGTGTCAGGGGGGAAATTAGACACCAAAGAGACGGCAAACAGAAGCCAAATAAACAAAGGGAACCGCTTCAGAAAGGACCGGTGCAACAGATTAAAATCACTGAAGGTAACACCGACTACACCAGAAGGGGCCTATGGATATCGAGAAGTGTAAGCTGGAAAGAGGAGCTATCTGAAATTGAACTGAACCTACACTGACCACAACAACTCCAGAGAAATTCGTAGATATATATGTATATTTATATTTTAATTTAAAAAACAAAAAAAATTGTTTTTTCCTTTTTTTATTTTTTATTTTTTCTCTTTTATTTTCTTTTAAAATTCCCTATTACACCCCCATTACTCCTCAACTTTTATTTTCATATATTTTTATGATTTTTTTAATTAGGGAAAAAATTTTTTTTTCTTTTTCTTGTTTTTCTCTCCTATTTCCTTTTAAAGTCTTCTAATACTCCTCTATTATTCCTTAATTTTCATTTTCATTTCACTATAACCTTGCCAAAGAAAAAAAGAGAGAGAGAGAGACCCTATTTTTAAACCGAACTTCATATACATTTCTAAATTTTTTGTGTGTTTTTGTTTTTAAATATTGTATTTCAAAGAGTCTAACCTCTACACTAGATTTTTAATCTTTTTTTTCAGTATGTGATATAAATTTTGGACATTTAAGAATCCAATATTCAGTTCCCGTTTCTATTCAGGAGTGTGGTGATACTCTCCCACTTTTGACTCTCTGTTTTGTACCTCAAAACACCTCTATTTCCTCCTTTCCCCTTCTCTTCCCAATCCAACTCTGTGAATCTTTGTGGGTGTCTGGGCTACGGAGAACACTTTGGGAACAGATAACTGCGTAGATCTGTCTCTCTCCTCTTGAGTCCCCTTTTTCTTCTCCTGCTCACCTCTATCTCCTTCCTCCCTCTCCTATTCTTCATGTAACTCTGTGAACCTCTCTGGTTGTCTCTCACGGTGGAGAATCTTTTCACCATTAACCTAGAAGTTTTATTATCAGTGCTGTATAGTTGGAGAAGTCTTGAGACTATTGGAAGAATAAAACTGAAATCCAGAGGCAGGAGACCTAAGCCCAAAACCTGAGAAAACCAGAAAACTCCTGACTACATGGAACATTAAGGAATAAGAGATCATCCAAAAGCCTCCATACCTACACGAAAACCAACCACCACCCAAGAGCCAATAAGCTCCAGAACAAGACATACCACGCAAATTCTTTAGCAACGCAGGAACATAGACCTGAGTGTCAACATACAGGCTGCCCAAAGTCACACCTAACCCATAGACCCATCGCAAAACTCATTACTGGACACTCCATTGCACTCCAGAGAGAAAAAATCTAATTCCACGCACCAGAACGCTGACACAAGCTTCCCTAACCAGGAAACCTTGACAAACCAATCGTCCAACCCCACCCACTAGGTGAAACCTCCACAATAAAAAGGAACCACAGACCACCAGAATACAGAAAGCCCACTCCAGACACAGAAATCTAAACAAGATGAAAAGGCAGAGAAATACCCAACAGGTAAAGGAACATGAAAAAAGCCCACCAAGTTAAACAAAAGAGGAGGAAATAAGGAATCTACCTGAAAAAGAATTTAGAATAATGATAATTAAAAATGAGCCCAAATCTTGAAAACAAAATGGAGTTACAAATAAATAGCCTGGAGACAAAGACTGAGAAGATGCAAGAAATGTTTAACAAGGACATAGAAGAAATAAAAAAAAAAAGTCAAATAAATTAATAATGAAATAAATGAGGTCAAAAACACTCTGGAGGGAACCATGAGGAGAATAACGGAGACAGAAGATAGGATAAGTGAGGTAGAAGATAAAATGGTGGCAATAAATGAAGCAGAGAGGACAAAAGAAAAAAGAATCAAAAGAAATGAGGACAACCTCAGGGACCTCTGGGACAATGTGAAACAACCCAACATTCGAATCATAGGAGTCCCAGAAGAAGAAGAAAAAAAGAAAGGCCATGAAAAGTTACTCGAGGAGATAATAGCTGAAAACTTCCCTAAAATGGGGAAGGAAATAGCCACCCAAGTCCAAGAAACCCAGAGAGTCCCAAACAGGATAAACCCAAGGCGAAACACCCCAAGACACATATTAATCAAATTAACAAAGATCAAACACAAAGAACAAATATTAAAAGCAGCAAGGGAGAAACAACAAATAACACACAAAGGGATTCCCATAAGGATAACAGCTGATCTATCAATAGAAACCCTTCAGGCCAGAAGGGAATGGCAGGACATACTTAGAGTAATGAAAGAGAATAACCTACAACCTAGATTACTGTACCCAGCAGGGATCTCATTCAGATGTGAAGGAGAACTCAAAAGCTTTACAGACAAGCAAAAGCTGAGAGAATTCAGCACCACCAAACCAGCTCTTCAACAAATACTAAAGGATCTTCTCTAGACAGGAAACACAGAAAGGTTGTATAAATGTGAACTCCAAACAACAAAATAAATGGCAACGGGACCATACCGATCAATAATTAGCTTAAATGTAAATGGGTTGAATGCCCCAACCAAAAGACAAAGGCTGGCCGAATGGATACAAAAGGAAGACCCCTATATATGCTATCTACAAGAGACCCACCTCAAAACAAGGGACACATACAGACTAAAAGTGAAGGGCTGGAAAAAATATTCCACGCAAACGGAGACCAAAAGAAAGCAGGAATCGCAATACGCATATCAGATAAAATAGACTTTCAAAATAAAGGCTGTGAAAAGAGACAAAGATGGACACTACATAAAGATCAAAGGATCAATCCAAGAAGAAGATATAACAATTATAAATATATATGCACCCAACATAGGAGCACCACAGTATGTAAGGCAAACACTAACGAATATGAAAGAGGAAATTAATAGTAACACAATACTAGTGGGAGACTTTAATACCCCACTCACAACTATGGATAGATCAATTAAACAGAAAATGAACAAGGAAACACAAACTTTAAAGGACACAATGGACCAGCTAAACCTAATTGACATCTATAGGACGTTTCACCCCAAAACAATCAACTTCACCTTTTTCTCAAGTGCACATGGAACCTTCCCCAGAATAGATCACATCCTAGGCCATAAATCTAGTCTTGGTAAATTCAAAAAAATTGAAATCATTCCAGTCATCTTTTCTGACCACAGTGCAGTAAGATTAGATCTCAATTACAGGAAAAAAATTATTAAAAATTCAAACATATGGAGGCTAAATAACAGACTTCTGAATAACCAACAAATCATAGAAGAAATCAAAAAAAGGAATCAAAATATGCATAGAAATGAATGAAAATGAAAACACAACAACCCAAAACCTATGGGACACTGTAAAAGCAGTGCTAAGGGGAAGATTCATAGCATTACAGGCCTACCTCAAGAAACAAGAAAAAAGTCAAATAAATAACCTAACTCTACACCTAAAGCAACTAGAGAAGGAAGAAAGGAAGAATCCCAGGATTAGTAGAAGGAAAGAGATCTTAAAAATTAGGGCAGAAATAAATGTAAAACAGACTAAAGAGACCATAGCAAAAATCAACAAAGCTAAAAGCTGTTTTTTTGAAAAAATAAACACAATTGACAAACCATTAGCAAGACTCATTAAGAAACAAAGGGAGAAGACCCAAATTAACAAAATTAGAAACGATAATGGAGAGATCAAAACAGACAACACTGAAATACAAAGGATCATAAGAGACTACTACCAGCAGCTCTATGCCAATAAAATGGACAACTTGGAAGAAATGGACAAGTTCTTAGAGAAGTATAACTTTCCAAAACTGAACCAGGAAGAAATAGAAGATCTTAACAAACCCATCACAAGCAAGGAAATCGAAACTGTAATCAGAAATCTTCCAGGAAACAAAAGCACAGGTCCAGATGGCTTCACAGCTGAATTCTACCAAAAATTTAGAGAAGAACTAACACCTATCTTACTCAAACTCTTCCAGAAAATTGCAGAAGAAGGTAAACTTCCAAACTCATTCTATGAGGCCACCATCACCCTAATTCCAAAACCAGACAAAGATGCCACAAAAAAAGAAAACTACAGGCCAATATCACTGATGAACATAGATGCAAAAATCCTTAACAAAATTCTAGCAAACAGAATCCAACAACATATTAAAAAAATCATACACCATGACCAAGTGGGCTTTATCCCAGGAATGCAAGGATTCTTTAATATCCACAAATCAATCAATGTAATACACCACATTAACAAATTGAAAGATAAAAACCATATGATTATCTCAATAGATGCAGAAAAAGCCTTTGACAAAATTCAACATCCATTTATGATTAAAACTGTCCAGAAAGCAGGAATAGAAAGAACATTCCTCACCATAATAAAAGCTATATATGACAAACCCACAGCAAGCATCACCCTCAATGGTGAAAAATTAAAAGCATTTTCCCTGAAATCAGGAACAAGATAAGGGTGCCCACTCTCACCACTACTATTCAATATAGTTTTGGAAGTGTTGGCCACGGTAATCAGGGCACAAACAGAAGTAAAAGGAATCCAGATAGGAGAAGAAGAAGTGAAACTCCCTCTGTTTGCAGATGACATGATCCTCTACATAGAAAACCCTAAAGACTCTACCAGAAAATTACTAGAGCTAATCAACGAATACGGTAAAGTTGCAGGATATAAAGTCAACACACAGAAATCTCTTGCATTCCTATACACTAAAAATGAGAAAACAGAAAGAGAAATTAAGGAAACAATACCATTCACCATTGCAACCAAAAGAATAAAATACTTAGGAGTATATCTACCTAAAGAAACAAAAGACCTATACATAGAAAACTATAAAACACTGATGAAAGAAATCAAAGAGGACACAAACAGATGGAGAAATATACCGTGTTCATGGATCGGAAGAATCAATATTGTCAAAATGGCTATACTACCCAAAGCGATCTATAGATTCACTGCAATCCCTATCAAATTACTAACGGTACTTTTCACAGAACTATAACAAATAATTTCACAATTTGTATGGAAATACAAAAACCCTCAAATAGCCAAACTAACCTTGCGAAAGAAGAATGGAAATGGAGGAATCAACCTGTCTGACTTCAGACTACACTACAAAGCCACAGTCACCAAGACAGTATGGTACTGGCACAAAGACAGAAATATAGATCAATGGAACAGAATAGAAATCCCAGAGATAAATCCACGAACCTATGGTCACCTTATCTTCGACAAAGGAAGCAAGGATATACAATGGAAAAAAGACAACCTCTTTAACAAGCGGTGCTGGGAAAACTGGTCAACCACCTGTAAAAGAATGAAACTAGAACACTTTCTAACACCATACACAAAAATAAACTCAAAATGGATTAAAAATCTAAACTTAAGACCAGAAACTATAAAACTCTCGGGGGGAGAACATAGGCAAAACACTCACCGACATAAATCACAGCAGGATCCTCTATGACCCACATCCCAGAATTTTAGAAACAAAAGCAAAAATAAACAAATGGGACCTAATGAAACTTAAAAGCTTTTGCACAACAAAGGAAACTATAAGCAAGGTGAAAAGACAGCCCTCGGATTGGGAGAAAATAATAGCAAACGAAGCAACAGACAAAGGATTAATCTCAAAAATATACAAGCAACTCCTCCAGCTCAATTCCAGAAAAATAAATGACCCAATCAAAAAATGGGCCAAAGAACTAAACAGACATTTCTCCAAGGAAGACATACAGATGGCTAACAAACACATGAAAAGTTGCTCAACATCACTCGTTATCAGAGAAATGCAAATCAAAACCACAATGAGGTACCATTACACACCAGTCAGGATGGCTGCTATCCAAAAGTCTACAAGCAATAAATGCTGGAGAGGGTGTGGAGAAAAGGGAACCCTCTTACACTGCTGGTGGGAATGCAAATTAGTACAGCCACTAGGGAAAACAGTGTGGAGATTTCTTTAAAAGTTGGAAATAAAACTGCCATATGACCCAGCAATCCCACTTCTGGGCATACACACCGAGGAAACCAGATCTGAAAGAGACATGTGCACCCCAATGTTCACCACAGCACTGTTTATAATAGCCAGGACATGGAAGCAACCTAGAGGCCCATCAGCAGACGAATGGATAAGGAAGCTGTGGTACATATACACCATGGAATATTACTCAGCCATTAAAAAGAATTAATTTGAATCAGTTCTAATGAGATGGATGAAACTGGAGCCCATTATACAGAGTGAAGTAAGCCAGAAAGATAAAGACCATTACAGTATACTAACACATATAAGTGGAATTTAGAAAGATGGTAACGATAACCCTATATGCAAAACAGAAAAAGAGACTCAGATGTATAGAACAGACTTTTGGACTCTGTGGGAGAAGGCAAGGGTGGGATGTTTCAAGAGAACAGCATCAAAATATGTATATTATCTAGGGTGAAACAGATCACCAGCCCAGGTTGGATGCATGAGACAAGTGCTCAGGCCTGGCACACTGGGAAGACCCAGAGGGATCGGGTGGAGAGGGAGGTGGGAGGGGGGACCGGGATGGGAATACATGTAAATCCATGGCTAATTCATTTCAATGTATGACAAAAACCACTGCAATGTTGTAAAGTAATTAGCCTCCAACTAATAAAAATAAATGGAAAAAAAAAGATCCTTAACTTAATCACATCATTGCCATATAAGGACATACTCATTCTTTTGTCATACAAGATAAGAGTTAGATTTTCACATGATCAAGATATAGACATTTTAAGGTACTTCATGTATCCCACCACAACCTGAGAGTAAACAGTTAACCATTGAGGATACAAAGTCCAAACTGAACTCAGAGTATCTATCACAAATGCAGTATTTTCTTAGACAGATCTAACCCTAGATGTTTCTATAGCTCTGAGGAGGAACTTTTAGATACAGCACCCAGATGAACTGCTATTGCTAAGTGAGCCATAAATGAACTGACACCTCCCAAAGAATATGAGGATGCAGTGATAAAACTGAAGAAGACCCTGGTGATAAAAGAGTACCTCAGGAGACAGACCTGATCAATGCCTTTTAGTTCTGTCTATTGGACAGGCCAGTACTGTGAATATCTGGGGATGGAGACCTCAAATACATGCCATCCAAAGAGAAGTATTTGGGAGCTAGATAGTTCCCTGGTAGCTCAGACAGTAAAGCATCTGCCTACAATGCGGGAGATCTCGGTTCAATCCCTGGGTCAGGAATATCCTCTGGAGAAGGAAACGGCAACCCACTCCAGTACTTTTGCCTGGAATATCCCATGGACAGAGGAGCCTAGTAGGCTACAGTCCATGGGGGTGCAAAGAGTCAGACACAACTGAGCGACTTCACTTTCACTCTTTCACTTTCCAAAAGATGGATAAGAAGCCCACGTCAAAAAACAAGTTTTCATTTCCAAAGAACAAAGGAGTTGAGAGAGCAAGAGTGAGCAAACTGTGGGGCAAAAACAAATGACAGTTACTTCCAATTACTTCCAAAGGTTAAGAATAAAGAACAGAAAAAACATCAGTGGGAAGAAGAAGGTGGTCTGTGAAACAGGGAGGGCCTGGGCAGCCTACTTAATGCTGTAAACCTAACAAGCTCTTCGGAACTAAAATGAGACTTTGTATAAATCTGTAGTCTACCACTTGCCATTATTCTTATATGCTATGACTCTTTTATACTAGTATTAAGCACTTAAGATAGCTTTAATATCATTGATTAAAGGACTCACATTCAGAGGATATGCACTTGTACCAAACAGACCAGCATCTCTTCTCCAGTAAGGCTGGCCCGCGCCCGTGTCCGTTTTCTCCAGCGCCATCTGACCATGTGCGTGGTCGTGTCAAGACAGGGCTGGAAGAAGGGCCACTGCAGAAGGGACACTTGGACCTTGGGACAGATTCTACCCCGATTCCTCCAGGGAAAGAGATAGAGAAATAATTAGGACTTTGGCAGCAGAAATCTAATTCGGTTTTCCCCCCTGTTTTATGGTTTTTTCTGAGAAGCTGGGAATATCTTATCACAAAGAATATCTAAAATCATTTAAAACATCCATGCAATTAGGCGCTGGTAACTCAAACACCTTCAGAGCTAAAGGTGGAAAACAGAAAAACTATAAGGACCATAATTGTGACTGACTTCGAGGGGTGGAGGGGGGGTGCGGTTACCAGTTTTTGACCCTGTTTAATGACAGTATCTTGTCAGACAAATACTACAGAAGTTCGGAGTCCTCTAGAGTATTGGAACACTGCTGAAACTTTTTAATGGATATAAATTTCAAACTGTTCATAGTCATAGCCCAGTAGTTTAAAAAATATTGAACAAAAGAGATTAAAAGGTAATTTTTAAAAAACTTAATTGCAAGGCCAATCCAACTGATTTTCCCCAAAGTGCCTCTTATATGGCCTAAAACCTCTGAGTGGAATGTGAAAATGTTGATATGTAAGGTCAGCTTCATTCTGCTATTTCTATATAAAGACATGAAGGCATAAACAATCTGATCCATTTTTTCTTTTACTATTTAAACATAGAGATAGTATGTGGTTACAAATGGCTGTGGAGAAGGGGAGAAATTATTTATTGAAGCATCTGTGATGGACATAGCATCAGACCTTTAGAGAGCATTTACGAGTTACTAGGATTCCAAAATACAAACTATAAACTATTTCCTGCAATATTTTTTATGAAAAAAGAAATAAAAAGTTAGTAGGCATTTTATGATATATATATATATATATATATATATATATATATATATGTGTGTGTATACATATTTTTTTATATTACCAGCAAGTGTTCTAACTAAAAATCAAAAGTTTTTAAAAAATTTTGTCTTTGTAATCATGTTTGAAAATAATTTTACTTTCTTGTTCCTATCATCATATATATAGATATTTGGCATATTTGCTTGCCCACATCTAAAAAGTTCTTAAATTTTATAGACACCATCTATGTGAACCAATAAAACTCCACAAATACTGCAGTTCTATAGAAAAGTCAGCTTTAAATTTGGAAAGATACTATCTAACCTCACCACTTCTCAATAAACATGTGGTTAATAGACACAGAACAGTGAAAGATAACAGTCCACAATACATAAATTATAAAAATATGAATAAGCTTACCATTTCTTTAAACTTCTCTATTAAGTTTTCTGTGAGTTTTCAGTATTAAGGGTCAGTAACCTATGCAAGCAAGAGCGTTTCAGAAAAACATCTATTTCTGCTTTATTGATTATGCCAAGGCCTTTTACTATGTGGATCACAATAAACTGTGGAAAATTCTGAAGGAGATGGGAATACCAGACCACCTGACCTGCCTCTTGAGAAACCTATACGCAGATCAGGAAGCAACAGTTAGAATTGGACATGGAACAAGAGGAAAATAGGAAAAGGAGTGTGTCAAGGCTGTATATTGTCACCCTGCTTATTTAACTTATATGCAGAGTACATCATGAGAAACGCTGGGCTGGAGGAAGCAAAAGCTGGAATCAGGATTGCTTATTTAACTTATATGCAGAGTGCATCATGAGAAACGCTGGGCTGGAGGAAGCAAAAGCTGGAATCAGGATTGCCAGGAGAAATATAAATAACCTCAGATATGCAGATGACACCACCAGTATGGCAGAAACTAAAGAAGAACTAAAGAGCCTCTTGATGAAAGTGAAAGAGGAGAGTGAAAAAGTTGGCTTAAAGCTCAACATTCAGAAAACTTAGATCAAGGCATCTGGTCCCATCACTTCATGGCAAATAGATGGGGAAACAGTGGAAACAGTGTCAGACTTTATTTTGGGGGGGTGCTCCAAAATCACTGCAGATGGTGATTGCAGCCATGAAATTAAAAGGCACTTACTCCTTGGAAGGAAAGTTATGACCAACCTAGACAGCTTATTAAAAAGAAGAGACATTACTTTGCCAACAAAGGTCCGTCTAGTCAAGGCTATGGTTTCTCCGGTAGTCATGTATGGATGTGAGAGTTGGATTATAAAGAAAGCTGAGCACCGAAGAATTGATGCTTTGAAACTGTGGTGTTGGAGAAGACTCTTGAGAGTCCCTTGGACTGCAAGGAGATCCAACCAGTCCATCCTAAAGGAGATCAGTCCTGGGTGTTCACTGGAAGGACTGATGTTGAAGCTGAAACTCCAATACTTTGGCCACATGATGTGAAGAGCTGACTCATTGGAAAAGACCCTGATGCTGGGAAAGATTGAGGGCAGAAGGAGAAGGGGACGACAGAGGATGAGATGGTTGGATGGCATCACCGACTCAATGGACATGGGTTTGTGTAGACTCTAGCAGTTGGTGATGGACAGGGAGGCCTGGAATGCTGCAGTTCATGGGATCACAAAGAGTCGGACATGACTGAGCGACTGAACTGAACTCAACATATGCCTCATGTAAAATTATGTTTTTTTTATTTCTTTTGGTGTTTCTTCTGATTTTGAAAATAGCTCCTAAAATACCATTGTTTGCTGTTGTTTATCAAATTTCATTTGCAATATTGTAGAATTAGAATTACAAAAGGTGGAAGAATCTGCCAGACATATTATGCTCTCTTTTCCATAATAAAATAAAAATGCAAAATGGAGTGAATCAGGAAGATAAGTCAATTAAGGATTTAAAACATTTTTAGAAAAAAATTTTAAGCCTTAAAAGCAAACAAAAACCTAGAGACACAGCAGAAAGTGTTCAGCTACAAATTTAGAAATTGATTTTACAACCAGCTTCTCCAACTCCCTAAGTAACCTGTGGAAGTTGTTTGTGGTTACTCTGCTTTTCAGTTAATCCTTGTTATGCCAGCTCATTCTCATAACAGACATACTAATCTAATCAAGATATCAATCCGCAAAATGGGAATAACCATTACTGGTTGACCAAGATAATGGTCAAGGTTACACGAGGTGTTCAGGCTTGACAGAACACAGAAGAAATCATTGGAACACAGGTACTTTCCCATCAGGTGACAATTGATCCCCACGCAAATAATTAACACCAGTGAAAAATGACTAAAGAAGTGGTTGCTGTAAATGAGTAAACAAAAACCATTAAAACTAGTTCTTTGCAGAGCAGTCAATAGGGTTACATGAAATTCAGGGGAGAAAAGGATATGGATCATTGTGGAAAATAGTATTGTGGTTCCTAAAGCAATTAAACACGGAATTACTATATGACCTGGCAATGTAACTTCTGGATATACATCTGAAAGCATAGAAAACAGGGACTCAGATGATTGTATATCAATATTCACAGTAGCCAAAGATGAAAACAAACCACATGTCTACTAACAGAAGAATGGATAAACAAAATGTAGAATATTATTTAGCCTTAGAAAAGTAATTGTGACACATGCTACATCATGAAGAAATTTTAAAGTTATTATGCTAAGTGAAGTAAGCCAGACTTCAAAGAACAAATATAGTATGATTTCACTTATATGAGTTACCTAGAGTAGTCAGATTCATAGAGATGAAAAGCAGAATGCTGCTTGCCAGTCAATGGGAGTAACGAGTCTTACTGTTTAATGGGTACAAAGTTTCAATTTGGGAATATGAAAGCATTCCTGAAATGGATTGTGGTGACAGTTGTACAACAATATGAATACACTTAGTCTCACTGAATTGTATTCCTAAAAATCAATTGAAATGGTAAATTTACATCATGTATATTTCATCACAATAAACATGTTATGAAGAGTATTTCTTCCTAAGTGTAAAAATCATCTGTTGAAAAGGCCAACAAATGAAAGATCAAATTTTTCTTACAATGATATATAGCAGGTGGAAAGATGATTCATAAACAAGAAAATGGCTATTCTCTTGAGGAAGGTAGGCATCCAAATAAGTGGTCCACAGGAGACTGAAGGGCAAGAATCACCATGAGGTGACTGTCTTCTCTTGACTCTGGAGCTAGTTTTGCTTTTTTTTTTTTTCGCAAGTTACTCAGTCGTATCCCACTCTTTGCAACCCCAAGGACTATACAGTCCATGGAATTCTCCAGGCCAGAATATTGGAGTGGGTAGCCTTTCCCTTCTTCAGGGGATCTTCCCAACCCAGGGATCGAACTCAGGTCTCCCACATTGCAGGCAGATTCTTTACCAGCTGAGTCACAAGAGAAGCCCAAGAATACTCGAGTAAGTAGCCTATCCCTTCTTTAGGAGATCTTCCCAACCCAGGAATCGAACTGGAGTCCCCTGCATTGTAGGCAGATTCTTTACCAACTGGGCTATTAGCAAAGCCCTGATAGCTTTTGCATTAGAGTCTCTTAATTTCAAATTTGTCACTTGTATGCTAATCTGGGTACCAAACACTCCAGATATGAAGTCTAACCCTCAAGTTTTATCTTACCCAAAGATAAATTAAATGCAAAAGTCAGGTTGACATTTAGAAATTAATGGATGTGAATGGAATGAAGAAAAGAAGTTCATATTAGAAATATGCTTCGTGTTTAAGAGGAATTAAAGAATGAGATATCTGGGAAAAGAGTAGGACAAAATGGTAATATTCAAAGGATGAGCTTTCAAGTCTTTAAATGTAATGGGGATGGAGTATAAAGGTTTCTTAAGTTAGACTCTCTTAAGAAAAATGTATACAAGTATTTTTTAGTTGCTGTGTTATTAGGTTTGTGGGCAGAAGCTAAATTCAAACAATTCCGGACATCTTTTTGTGCCCCGGGCTGCTTGACATACATGCAAGGATGAAGAAGATGGTGATGAACTCATTTCCTTTCATAAACCTTAACCCAAATTTCTCAGGTACATAATGTATTACAAAAGCACATCTTGTATTTAGAATAAGTTATGCTGAAAATATGAATAAGTATTGAAAAACTAGTCTGTGTTTCTCAATATTATTATAGTCATTTCTGTATTATGCCTATAGGTGTTTCCTTAGGTGAAAGTACAATAGTTCACTAGGTTTTACTTTCAACAATTTAATGTTACCTTTGGAAAATTGCTTTTGGCCATGAAAAAAAAGACTAGATAGTAAAGATAAACAACTGAGGTCTGGAAATAAAACTTTTATTAAATCACTGAAATTGACCAACTTACCAAAATTTTATATCAGATACAATAGCCCCTAGAACAGACTTTTCACTGCCTGCTCTCGGCGATTATTCTTCAGTAAGTTACAGAAGCTGAAAATGTCTTTATTGGGTTTGCCAGAATCATCTGCTTATTTAGCTTAGGAAGTTAAAGAGTGGCTGATCCTTTGGAAATTTTCAGCAGAAACAAAATTTGTCTTTGGTAGTCTCTTTTTGCTCATTATCCCTCCTTCCATTTCCCAGCTCCCTTTAATATCCTTATATTACCCCAGATCCTTCATACTGTTTTAAATGTACAATGGAAAAGTATGAGAGAAAAGACTAATATAAAGAAAGAAAACACAGTAGAACTTATGCCAAAATGGCTCCTGAGCTTCAGAGATGTTTAAACAAAATCCTCTCATTAACTTCATAAAGCAATCAAAACAAGGTGACCAAAAACAGCACTCTTACACATATCTAACTTGAGAGAGCATCAGTTATTACCCAACTCTTACGGAAAGTCACTTGGAAATATGTATCAAGACTTTTAAACATTATTATACCCTTGGCCAGTAATTCTACTTGTGGGAAATAAGCCTAAGTAACTAATCTTAAATATAAACTGTTTTATAGAGAAATATTGGAAATGATCATTAAAATGACAATTAAAATTCAAAAAAATACAGGATAACTGTAGGGAAACTATGGTGAATTCATGTAAAGTAGATATTTAAAGTCATTTAAAAAGATGACCTACAATATCTTTATGCTATAATTTTATATGGAAAATAACAAATAAAGATACAGGTGTGTTAGACAATGTACCTGCACTACTGTGTCAAACTGTAAGTACTTAAGGCTATTATGTTATGTGAAATAGTCGGATAGGAGAATACAAATATTATATGGTCTCAGTTCTTAGAAACAAACAAAAAGCTCAGAGACACAGAGAATAAACTGTGGTTGCCAGAAGTCGGGGTTACAAGAGGACAAAATGAGTGAAGGAGTCAAAAGGTATGAATTTATAAGTAAAATATAAATATAACATAGTTATATAATAAACAGCATGGTGACTATTGTTAATAATACTGTTTCATGTTTGAAAGTTGCTAATGGGGTAAATCTTAAAAATTCTCATCACAAGAAAAAATATTTTTTAACTATGTACTATAACAGATGTTAACTAGACTTACTATGTTGATCATTTCACAAAGTGCACAAATACAGAAATACAAAATTATTGTGAAATAATATAATGTTATATATCAATTATACATTGACTTTTTAAAAAAAGAAACAAGGATGTTAATCATAGTTCTGTTACTACTACATAACATTGAGAAAGTCACACTTTCTCAGAAACTCATATTCCATGTTACCCTATAATAATATAATTACGAAATGCTTTGTGAAAGTGAAAGTGTCAATAGCTCAGTTGTGTCCAACTCTAGCCTCTCAGTGTCCTTTGTCCATGAAATTCTCCAGGCAAGAACACTAGAGTGGATAGCCATTTCCTTCTTCAGGGCATCTTCTAAACCTAGGGATCAAATCCCAGTCTCTTGCATTGCAGGTGGGTTCTTTACTGTCTGAGCCATATTCATATCTCAAATTATTTCATAGTGAAAGCAGCCTGGATTGAAAGTCAGGAGATTAAATGTCATTCCCAGTTTGACTCCTAACTTTTTAATTGATTATAGGCCAGGCAATGTATTAGGACTAGCCTACCTACACATGAAACAGTAGCATAAGATGAACTTTAAGGTCTCACTCCATTTAACATTCCATGATTCTTTCAATATGGCCCTATAACAATTTCATATGTCAGAATATTGCTATTGGCAAAAAATTTCTTCATATGTAAAACCTGATCTAGCCCTGAGGATATTATGCCTCGTTGAGTCTAGAGCTCACTGCACGGTAAAAGCTATTTTCCTTTATCTGGAAAAGCATGTAATTATTCAGTCTATGCCCCTCACAGTGTGGGCAACTTCTTTAGTTTCCATTGTTCAAATATGACAAGAGCATAAAGATACGTAGTGATAATAAACTGGCTGTAAGCAAAGCAAGTGAACTTGATATTTATTCAAACTCCAGGACTGATGCTCTCTATGTCAAGTTAATGGGGAAGAAAAATCTTCATGAAACTACATGTGAAGCATTGCACGTCAGCATCTTATTTTGAAAGAATATTTGAAACAGAAAAGAATGATTTATATTCATAAAAAGGCTGTATCACATTTTCAATTCTTTGGATTTTTGTTGCATGTCCAATATACTTTCATAGGAAGTAGCATCTCAGATGTAACAGTAAACCTACAGGTGAGTCTGAAACAGATAACTTGATAGGACCAGAGATTATTTTAGAGACTTTTTGAAAGGAGGTTAAGACTCCAATTAAGTAATCTTATTCTATAAGATCCCGACAAAGCATTACCCGGCCATAGGGTTAAAAGTTCCTGGACCTTACTAGATTGAAGATGAGGTTTAAGCTGTAAAATAAGCCTTATCCTCTGGACTTATAACTGAACTGGAAGTTTATTAGAGCATAATACATCATAGAGAATTGCAGCCAGCTCCAATGACCATAATAACCCCATGTCTCGAGTATTACAGAATATAGGGATAGATTCAGAATTTTGAGTGGATCAAAATATTAATTAAAAAGGCATTTTGTTGATCTTTTCTGGGATACTAATAAAAGCCATTCCTAACCTCTGCTCATTTCTTTATAAAATGGGAGCACTATCTCCCAGAGCACTTGGAAACACTTGTAAAAAACGTTCTATACAAATAAAATGTCATTGGCCTCATCATAATCGTTGTTTATTATGGGGGTATTACCACACTTCTGTCCAGGTCTCAGTCAACTAACTCTGTGGGACCTGGGTTGTAATGAGAAAGTTGTCTTTGCAGGGCAGAGAAGGAATTATTGATATCCTTTTCTAAGTAAAGCATATGCTGATCAACTGCAGTTGAAAAATAATTACCTCTTAAGTGAAAGATAAACAAGGACATCTCATCATTTATATATCATCTTTATGAGTCAATTATAGTTTCTCCTCATAGCCTTGACCAGCATGGAAAATTATCACTTCATATATATTTCAGTATTGAATTTGTTTTTGACTTTATATATACCTCATATAGTATTTTGTACAGTCAACCTGAAAAACACAAAACAACTTGCTAATTATAGGCAAAAGCTTATTTATGCCTAATCACAAATTCTAAATTATAATGTTAATGCATCATTAATATAAGAGCTATCCTCTTAGTAAATGTTTGGATTTAGAGTCTCAAACAATAGCAAAACAATATGGTGAAAGCCGATCTTTTTATCTGATTTAAGGCAGGAAAAATCTGTGTTCCCAAACTGGATAATTACTTATACAATTGTAAGTTAATGATTGAGATTTATGAGAAAGTTAAAATATGATATAAAAAAGCAACTTAATATTCATTGCATACTATTTAAATACTTTACAAGGCATAGATTGTACAAGCAGTCCTCAATTTACAAGGGACTATGGTCCTACACTTGGGTAAAGTTACTGAGAGAATTTTTCTATAATAGTATTCTCAACCATATGTCTAAGACTTCTGGACTTTCTCATAACAGTTGTTTCAATGTAGGTTAACTTTAATACAAATAATATTTTCAAACTGATATTTAATATATAATTTTTATTGTGAAATGTGTATGAGGCTGCTGCAACTCATGACACTGTGGCCCAATGATGCTATTATGGACCTAAATTCTTGCTTCTCTCTACTTTGTCATTCTTAGCGTGTCAATTCTGTCAACTTTTCAACTCTGGTCATAGCCACAAGATGACTGCTAGAAGCAACTCCAAAAAATGTTTCTTTGTTCACATCCACTGTAAGATAGAAACATCTCTACTTCAACTAAGAATATACTTCCTCTCTTTGGTCTCAACTAGGCAAACTGGGATCCTGGGACCATCTCCAGACCAATCATGATTGATAGGAAAATTGCATCAAATGAATCATAAAATAACCTTGAAGATTGGAACAGAGGTTTTAAAAGAAAAAAGAAAGGTTATATTAGGAAGAAGGAGGACAGCAGTGCATTCTGGGCATTTTGAATGCTACTTTACAAATCTGGGAAAGACAGATTTCGGGCAATAAAAATGGATGAAGGAAGAGTGATGATTTGTGGCAACTGTTCAAATTAGTGAATTGTTTATAAAGTACCTACTAATAACTTGGGAAATTTTTATAATGTTCATAATGAAACATGCATGTAGGACTATGCTTCTAGAAAATATTGTAACTAATTGGAAAAATCTCCCAAGAAATCAAGTTATCTTAAAACTTTATCATATTCATTATTTTCAAAAAAGCTCCTCCTTAAAAAATTATGTGATAGCTTTTGGTAATAGATTTGGTAAATAGCTTTTGGTAATAGATTCTTTAAGCAAATGTCTTGCTCTGCTGATGTGTGAGAACTTTTCCTTCCAAAACTGCAAGTATCTACAGAACACATTCCTTCCAGAAACACATAATGCTCCAAAACTATACCTTGCATTAGCATCATAATCACCAATGAGACACAGGCAAAGCAATCCAAGAATAAAGCACATGAGAGGCATGGACTCTCTAAATGAAAAAGATCTAAATACTATTTCAACTCCTAAAAGATGATGCTGTTAAAGTGCTGCACTCAATATGCCAGCAAATTTGGAAAACAGCAGTGGCCACAGGACTGGAAAAGGTCAGTTTTCATTCCAATCTCAAAGAAGGGCAATGCCAAAGAATGCTCGAACTATACCACAATGGCACTCATTTCACATGCTAGCAAGGTAACACTCAAAATCCTTCAAACTAAATTTCAACAGTACGTGAACTGAGAATGTCAAATATACAAATTGGACATAGGAAAAGCAGAGGAATGAGAGATCAAATTGCCCACATTCTTGGATCATAGAAAACCCAAGGGAATTCCAGAAAAACATCTACTTCCGCTTCATACACTATGCTAAAGCATTTGGCTATGTTCTATTCAGTTCAGTTCAACAGTCATGTCCGGCTCTTTGCGATCCATGAACTGCACCACGCCAGGCTTCCCCGTCCATCATCAACTCCCTGAGTTTACCCAGACTCATGTCCATTGAGTCGAAGATGCCATCCAACCATCTCATCCTCTGTCATCTCCTTCTCCTGCCTTCAATCTTTCCCAGCATCAGAGTCTTCTCAAATGAGTCAGCTCTTCGCATCAGGCAGCCAAAGGATTGGAGCTTCAGCTTCAGCATCAGTCTTTCCAATGAACACTCAGGACTGATCTCCTTTAGGATGGACTGGTTGGATCTCCTCCCAATTCAAGGGACTCTCAAGAGTCTTCTCCAACACCACAGTTCAAAAGCATCAATTCTTCAGTGCTCAGCTTTCTCTATAATCCAACTCTCACATCCATACACGACCACTGGAAAAACCATAGCCTTGACTAGACAGACCTTTGTTGGCAAAGTAATGTCTCTGCTTTTTAATAAGCTCTCCATGTTGGTCATAAATTTCCTTCCAAGGGGTAAGCACCTTTAATTTATGGCTGCAGTCACCATCTGTGGTGATTTTGGAGTCCAAGAAAATAAAGTCAGTCGCTATTTCCATTGTTTCTCTATCTATTTGCCATGAAGTGATGGGACTGGATGCTATGATCTTAGTTTTCTGAATGTTGAGCTTTAAGCCGACTTTTTCACTATCCTCTTTCACTTTCACCAAGAGGCTCTTTAGTTCTTCTTCACTTTCTGCCATAAGGTGGTGTCATCTGCATATCTGAGGTCATTGATATTTCTCCCGGCAGTCTTGATTCCAGCTTGTGTTTCAACCAGTCCAGTGTTTCTCATGATGTACTCTACATATAAGTTAAATAAGCAGGGTGACAATATACAGCCTTGACGTACTCCTTTCCCTATTTTGAGCCAGTCTGTTGTTCTATGTCCAGTTCTAACTGTTGCTTCCTGACCTGCATACAGGTTTCTCAAGAGGCAGGTCAGGTGGTCTGGTATTCCCATCTCTTTCAGAAGTTTCCACAGTTTATCATGATCCACACAGTCAAAGACTATGATATAGCCAATAAAGCAGAAATAAATGTTTTTCTGGAACTCTCTAGCTTTTTCAATGATCTAGCAGATGTTGGCAATTTTATCTATGGTTTCTCTGGCTTTTCTAAATCCAGCCTGAACATCTGGAAGTTCATAGTTCATGTACTGCTGAAGCCTGGCTTGGAGAATTTTGAGCATTACTTTACTAGCATGTGAGATGAGTTCAATTGTGCAGTAGTTTAAACATTCCTTGGCATTGCCTTTCTTTGGGATTGGAATGAAAACTGACCTTTTCCAGTCCTGTGGCCACTGCTGAGTTTTCCAAATTTGCTGGCATATTGAGTGCAGCACTTTCATAGCATCATCTTTTAGGATTTGAAATAGCTCAACTGGATCCCATCACCTCCACTTGCTTTCTTTGGAGTGATGATTCCTAAGGCCTACTTAACTTCACCTTCAAGGATGTCTTGCTCTAGGTGAGTGATCACACCATCGTGATTATCTGGGTCATGAATATCTTTATTGTATAGTTCTCCTGTATATTCTTGACACCTCTTAATATCTTCTGCTTCTGTTAGGTCCATACTATTTGTGTCCTTTACTGAGCCCATCTTTCATGAAATGTTCCCTTGGTATCTCTAATTTTCCTGAAGAGATCTCCAGTCTACCTCATTCTATTGTTTTCCTCTATTTCTTTGCTCTGATCACTGAGGAAGGCTTTTTTATCTCCCCTTGTTATTCTTTGGAACTCTGTATTCAAATGAGTATATATTTCCTTTTCTCCTTTGCTTTTTGCTTCTCTTCTTTTTGCAGCTATTTATAAGGCCTCCTCAGACAGCCATTTGCTTTCTTGCATTTCTTTTTCCTGGGGATGGTTTGATCCCTGTCTCCTGTAAAATGTCACAAACCTCCATCCATAGTTCATCAGGCACTCTGTCTATCAGATCTAGTCCCTTAAATCTATTTCTGACTTCCACTGTACAATCATAAGGGATTTGATTTAGGTCATACCTGAATGGTCTGTAGTTGAACGTTTCTATGGAGACCTACAAGACCTTTTAGAAATAACACTCAAAAAAGATGTACTTTTCATTTTAGGGGACTGGAATGCAAAAGTAGGAAGTCAGGAAATACCTGGACTAACAGGCAAATTTGGCCTTGGAGTACAGAATGAAGTAGGGCAAACATTAATAGAGTATTGCCAAGAGAACGACTGGTCATAGCAAACACCCTCTTCCAACAACACAAGAGAAGACTCTACACATGGACATCACCAGATGGCCAACACTGAAATCAGATTGATTATATTCTTTGCAGCCAAAGATGGAGAGAAGCTCTATGTGGTCAGCAAAAACAAGACCGGGAGGCTGACTGTGGCTCAGATCATGGACTCCTTATTGCCAAATTCAGAATTAAATTGAAGAAAGTGGGGGAAACCACTAGATCATTCAGTATTACCTAAACCAAATCTCTTATGATTATACAGTGAAAATGAGAAATAGATTTAAGGGACTAGATCTGATAGACAGAGTGCCTGACGAACTATGGAAGGAGGTTCGTGACATTGAACAGGAGACAAGGATCAAGACCATCCCCAAGAAAGAGAAATGCAAAATGGCTGTCTGAGGAGACCTTACAAATAGCTGTGAAAAGAAGGGAAGCAAAAAGCAAAGGAGAAAAAGAAAGATATAAGCATCTGAATGCAGATTTCTAAAGAATAGCAAGGAGAGATAAGAAAGCCTTCCTCAGCAATCAATGCAAAGAAATAGAGGAAGACAACAGAATGGGAAAGATTGAGACCTCTTCAAGAAAATTAGAGATACCAAGGGAACATTTCATGAAAGATGGGCTCGATAAAGGACAGAAATGGTATGGACCTAACAGAAGCAGAATATGTTAAGAAGAGGTGGCAAGAATACACAGAACTGTACAACAATGATCTTCATGACCCAGATAATCACGATGGTGTTTTCACCCACTCAGAGCCAGACATCCTGGAATGTGAAGTCAAGTGAGCCTTAGGAAGCATCACTAGGAACAAACCTAGTGGAGGTGATGGAATTCCAGTGAAGCTATTTCAAATCCTGAAAGATGATGCTGTGAAAGTGTTGCATTCAATATGCCAGCAAATTTGGAAACAGCAGTGGCTACAGGACTGGAAAAGTTCAGTTTTCATTCCAATCCCAAAGAAAGTCAATTCCAAAGAATGCTCAAACTGCCACACAATTGCACTCATCTTACAGGCTAGTAAATAATGCTCAAAATTCTCTAAGCCACACTCAGCAATATGTGAACTGTGAACTTCCAGATGTTCAAGCTGGTTTTAGAGAAGGCCGAGGAACCAGAGATCAAATTGCCAACATCCACTAGATCATCAAAAAAGCAAGAGAGTTCCAGAAAAACATCTATTTCTGCTTTACTGGTCATACCTAAGCCTTTGACAGTAGATCACAATAAACTGTGGGAAATTCTGAAAGAGATGGGAATATCAGACCACCTGACCTGCCTCTTGAGAAACCTGTATGCAGGTCAGGAAGCAACAGTTAGAACTGGACATGGAACAACAGACTGGTTCCAAATAGGAAAGGGAATACGTCAAGAATGTGGATTGTCACCCTGCTTATTTATCTTATATGCAGATTACATCATGAGAAATGCTGGGCTGGAAGAAGCACAAGCTGGAATCAAGATTGCTAGGAGAAATATCAATGACCTCAGATATGCAGATGACACCACCCTTATGGCAGAAAGTGAAGAGGAACTAAAGAACCTCTTGAAAGCAAAAGAGGAGAGTGAAAAGTTGGCTCCGAAAACTAAGATCATGGCATCCAGTCCCATCAGTTCATGGCAAGTAGATGGAGAAAGAGTGGAAACAGTGGCTGACTTTATTTTGGGGGGGGCTCCAAAATCACTGCAGATGCAGATTGCAACCATGAAATTAAAAGAAGTAACTCTTTGGAAGGAAAGTTATGACCAACCTGGACAGCATATTAAAAAGCAGAGACATTACCTTGTCAACAAAGGTCTGTCTATCCAAGGCTCTGGTTTTTCCAGTAGTCGTGTAAGGATGTGAGAGTTGGACTATAAAGAAAGCTGAGTGCCAAAGAATTGATGTTTTGAACTGTGGTGTTGGATGAGACTCTTACGAGTCCTTTGGATTGCAAGGAGATCCAACCAGTCCATCCTAAGGGAGATCAGCCCTGGGTGTTCATTGGAAGGACTGATTTTGAAGATGAAACTCCAGTACTTTGGCCACCTGATGTGAAGAGCTGACTCATTTGAAAAAACTCTGATGCTGGGAAAGATTGAGGGCAGGAGGAAAAGGGGATGACAGAGGATGAGATGGTTGGATGACATCACCGACTCAATGGACATGAGTTTGGGTGTACTCTGGGAGTTGATGGTGGACAGTTCATGGGGTTGCAATGGGTCAGACATGACTGAACAACTGAACTGAACTGAGTGGTCTAGTGGTTTTCCCCACTTTCTTCAATTTAAGTCTGATTTGCCAAAAAAGAGTTCATAATCTGAGCCACAGTCAGCTCCCAGTCTTGTTTTTGCTGACTGTGTAGAGCTTCTCCATCTTCAGCTGCAAAAATATAATCAATCTGATTTTTTTTTGGCCATCTGGTGATGTCCATGTGTAGAGTCTTCTCTTGTGTTTTGGAAGAGGGTGTTTGCTATGACCAGTGCGTTCTCTTGGCAAAACTCTATTAGCCTTTGCCCTACTTCATTCTGTACTCCAAGGCCAAATTTTATTATGTTGATCACAACAAACTGGAAAATTCTTAAAGAGATGGGAATGCCAAAGCATCTTACCTGCCTCCTGAGAAACCTGTTGCAGATAAAGAAGCAACAGTTAGAATCAGACATGGAACAATGAACTGGTTCAAAATTGGAAAAGTAGTACATCAAGGTTGTACATTGGCACCCTATTTATTTAACTTATTTGCATAGTACACCATGAGAAATGCTGGGCTAGATGAAGCTCAAGCTGGAATCAACTTTGCCAGGAGAAATATCAACAACCTCAGACATGCAGATGATAACCATCCTTTGGCAGAAAGCAAAAAGGAACCAAAAGGCACTTGATGAAGGTGAAAGAGGAGAGTGAAAAAGTTGGCTTAAAACTGAACATTCCAAAAACAAAGATCATGGCACCCAGTGTCTTCACTTCATGGCATATAGATGAGGAAAAAATGGGAACAGTGAAAGACATTACTTTCTTAGGTTCCAATATAACTGCAGAGGGTGACTGCAGCCATGAAAGTAAAAGATGCTTATTCCTTGGAAGGAAAGTTATGACCAACCTAGACAGCATATTAAAAAGCAGAGACTTTGTCAACAAAGGTCCATCTAGTCAAGGCTGTGGTTTTTCCAGTAGTCTTGTATGGATGTGAGAGTTGGACCATAAAGAAGGCTGAGCACTGAAGAATTGATGTGTTTGAACTCTGGTGCTGGAGAAGACTCTTGAGAAGGATCCCTCTGAACTGCGAGGAGATCAAACCAGTCAAATCCTAAAGGAAATGAACTCTTAATATTCACTGAAAAGACACTGAAGCTAAAGCTCCAATACTTTGGCCACCTGATGCAAAGAGCCTAGTCATTGGGAAAGACCCTGATGTTGAGAAAGATTGAGGGCAGTAGGAGAATAGGGTGACAGAGGATGAGATGGTTGGGTGGCATCATTGACTCAATGGACATGAGTTTCAGCAAGCTCTGGGAGAGGACAGGGAAGCCTGGTGGGCTACAGTCCAAGGGGTCTCAAGGAGTCAGGCACAACAGGGTGACTAAAGAACTACAAATACTTTTCAAAGCGTTAGTTGCTCAATCATGTCTGACTCTTTGCGACCCAATGAACAGTACCTTTGTCCTTGGAATTCTCCAGGCAAGAATAATGAAAGGGGTTGCCATTCCCTTCTCCAGGGGATCTTCCTGACCTAGGGATTGAACCTGGTCTCCCACATTGCAGGCAAATTCTTTACCATCAGAGCCACCAGGCTATCCTTTTCAAAGGAAATGTTATAAAAGACTAGTTAGTTCAACTTCCTAGTCTAAGCACGTTTCGGATTTATATTGAGATGTCAGTGAACAAGAATTGTGAGGTTTTCAACAAAACGTTTAACACTTCATATTTTTATCCAAAATAAACATTTTTTTTCCAACACCCTAGAGAATGCTGGAAAAAACCATCTGGCATATCAAGATAACATTTTGTAAGTTTTTTTTTACTTTGATATCAACTTACCATAACTTTTAAATATCTATTTGTATAAACATCCTCCACAATCAAAGCAGTAGCATAAAATTCACAATATTCTCATCCTACATGTCAAGATTTAGTAATCAATAGTCAACATTAATTCATCCAAGTATGGAAAAAGATTCATGGTATGTAACTAGAAAATGCCATTAAATAATATTCCTGTTTGAAAAAGAAAGACTTTATCATCATTAACTTTAAAAAACTAGAAATTTCATTTCCACACTGTTCAGTGTAACTTCCTAAAAATTTATATGTAAACCTACCAATATGTAGTAGGTACCAAACAAGTACTAATTTGTATGACTTTTTAAGAACAGCTATACAGAGTGGCTCTCTGGTTAAAAAGGTAGCACACAAAAATCTCATTAACTTGTAGATCAATGCCTCAAATGCAACTATGAAATCTTGGACACATTTTACTATGTCTAAGATTATTACAAGTCAATTTCACATTTGTAGAAGCATAAAGAAAGAAGCACAAAAGATGGGAATTATTGTGTGACATTTTCTAACAGAATATCTCCATGAACAAATTCAATTTTATTCAACATGAATGCCCATTGCCTCTAATGGCTATTTTGGACAAAATGATAATAAAAACAACCAGATCAGAATGATCAGTATACAAAACATCAGAAAGCATTCTGGAACTTTTAAATGAAGCTTTTGGCTTTTTCCTCTGAGTCCTTTCATTGTCACTCAACTGCTTCATCTAGAATTTTTCACTTATTATTAAGTATTTACTAAAGCGATAGCTACTTTATTTAGCTGAAGAAATGAAGTTTAGAGAGATAGTGTATTTTGTAGCATTTTGATATGCTAGTCAAGTTTATTCCAAAAGTGAGTTTCATTAGAGTGACTTACTGCTTAGCTTTTATGAGGGAGTGGTAATGTCACTTTGAACTCGGCAATGTGCCTGCTCTGCAGTCTAATTATTTATATCCTAATAGAAAATGCCATAACACTGGGTTTCTCTCCTATTAAGTGAACAGCATATAATGACTTTTCAATTGAGATTGTTCCTCATTAGAATGTTCCTACCAATTTGTGATTTTTTTTGTGGCAAAAATCATAACAAAATATTGTCATGATCAAAAAATGGCCACCACTTTATTTAGAAAGAAAAATAGGAAATAAAAAATATCTGTACAGCAAAATCAAAAGAACATTCTTTTATATGGTAATAGAACTTTCCAGTAGAAACTTTCTGGAATGAGAGAAATGTTCTATATCTGTGTTATTCATTACACTAGTCAGTGGCCAAATGCAGTTATTTGAACACTTGAAATGTGACTGCTGCTGCTGCTAAGTTGCATTGGTTGTGTCCGACTCTGTGCGATCCCATAGATGGCAGCCCACCAGGCTCCTCTGTCCCTGGGATTCTCCAGGCAAGAATACCAGAGTGGGCTGACATTTCCTTCTCCTGAAATGTGACTAGTTGAAATGTGACTAGTTGAACTAAGAAACTCTATTTTTATTTTAGTTAATTTAATTTTAAATAGCCCCACATGGCTAGTGACCATATTAGTCATGAAGTAACATGTTACTTGTTTCTACAATGATAATTGGAGTTACTGATGAAGTATTTAAACCTTAGGGAAATATATACATATTTTTGAATAGACAAAAATGTACTTAAAATGTAATAATCTCTGAAGGCACTAATATATTTAGGTGGTTTATATGTAAAGAGAAATTAATGCACTTACATAGCTGGATAGATGGATAATACAGAATAATACATATGAATAAATTGTATTAGCTTATAATTAATTAGTTTAGTATCAACAATCACCAATTCTTAATGGGTTATAATATAGGTTTATTTGTTATTCCTGTTATATGTTGTCATGGTTCAGCTGTAGCTAAAATCTGAGACCACACTGAAGAAGTGGTTACTATCTAGGACTTAATTCTTGAGAACAGTGGTGGAACCAAGCATGGGATCTAAAAGCTTCTTCTTGGAAGTGGCATGTGTCGTATGAGTCACATTTCATCAGCTAAGTCAAGACACATGGAACAGTTTGATATCAAAGGTACCAAGAATATTATTTTTCTTCAGGAATAACCTAGTAAAGAACAATCAGATAGATAAGGGCAGCAAATATTTTTACAAAAATACAACTTATTCTCCATAGATACATATAGATATAGCCACATATACCACAATATATATATATATATATATATATATATATATATATATATACATACACAAATATATATAGATATATCCACAATCTAGGCATTTATGTGTTTCCCTGGTGGCTCAGAGGTTGAAGCGTCTGCCTGGAATGTGGGAGACCACGGTTCGATCCCTGAGTTGGGAAGATCCCCTGGAGAAGGAAATGGCAACCCACTCCAGTACTCTTGCCTGGAGAATCCCATGGAGGCAGGAGCCTGGTAGGCTACAGTCCATGGGGTCGCAAAGAGTGAGACACGACTGAGCAACTTCACTTTCACTTTCATACACACACACGCATATATGTGTGTGTGTGTATATATATATATATATATATATATATACTTATTGCAAAAAAGATATGCATTGATTATAATTATATATAAAACCAACAGATTACAAAAAATAAAGAATTGAGTACACAACAAAATTGGAATCAAAATGGAGAGTATACAAAAATCAAATCATAGGTCCTTTACAGTTGAGAGAGCTGAATTGAAAACTTCCTTTTATGCTAAATGATGGCTATATTATCAATTCTGACACTTAATTAGTCTTAAGAGGAAAATAAACCCATTTCTTAGAGAAATATGGTTTTTATTAGTAGAATTTATGAAAATTCTATATGATACTGAAAAAAACTTGATCAGAATTATAATAAAAAACTATGAGACTTTTTAATCTGTTTTATATTTTTAAGCAGGTGCGTAGGTAGTTGGTGCAATTCTATGCACAATTGAAGGACCTATAAAATACTTAACAAAAGAATTCAGTTCTAGAGATTCAAGGAATCTTGAAAAAGTTATACTAAAAGACTGAAGTCATAGTGTTATGTACAGAAAAATGGTTATAATTTCAGAATTTAGGAAGAGTGTCTTTATTTTAATTAGTTAAAAAAAAGGAGTTTAAGGGCATTTCCCTAGTGGTCTATTGGTTGAGTTCACCTTCTGATGCAGGGGGTGCAGGTTCAATCCCATGTGCCTCACGGCCAAAAAACCAAAACATAAAACAAAAGTAATACTACAACAAATTCAACAAAGACATTAAAAATGGTCCACATTTTTAAAAATGCTAAAAAAAAGGTGCTTAATATACAAGTATTACTGAACATAGAATGATTAATTACAGTACTTTAAAATAAGGGAGTTTGATTACACAAAATTGCTGTTTATCATTATTAAATAGAACACAGCATAGTACTTTCATAAATTTTAATTGAATTATTCAATGAGTAATATTTATAAATAAACTTTGAGATTTGCTCAGTTATCAGTCACACATAAACTGAAGATACTCAAAATTACATCTCCGCCTATAATCTCTTCCCTAATCACTGAACTTAAATACATAATATATATTCAACTATCTTCCAATGGATATAGTTGTATGTGCAAGGCATTTTAAACTTATATCTAAAACTTAATTACTCCCCTTCTCTCAATCATGTTGGGCTTCAGAGGAAAGAGGTGGCTCAGAGGAAAAGAATCCGCCTGCAATTCAGGAGACACAGGAGACATGGGATTGATCCCTGAGATAGAAAGATCCCATGGAGGAAGAAATGGCAATCTACTCCAATATTTTTGCTGAGAAGTTCCATGGAGAGGGGAACATGGCAGGCTACAGTCTATGAGGTCACAGAGAGTCAGACATGATTGAGTGATGGGCACATTCATTTATTCTCAATCATGATACCTTACCAATTGTCTCTATCTCAGTAAATGGCAAGTTAGTTCTTCCAACTTCTCAAATTAATAACCTTGGAGTCCTCCTTGACTCTGTCTCAGCTAAATTCAGTTCAGTCTCTCATTCGTGTCCGACTCTTTGTGATCCCATGGACAGCAGCACGCCAGGCTTCCCTGTTCATCATCAACTCCTGTAACTTGCTCAAATTCATGTCCATTGAGTTGATGATGCCATCCAAACATTTCATCCTCTGTCGTCCCCTTCTCCTCCTGCCTTCAGTCTTTCCCAGCATCAGGGTCTTTTCAAATGAGTCAGCTCTTCGCATCAGGTGGCCAAAGTATTGGAGCTTCAGCTTCAGCATCAGTCCTTCCAATGAACACCCAGGACTGATCTCCTTTAGGACGGACTGGTTGGATCTCCTTGCAGTCCAAGGGACTCTCAAGAGTCTTCTCCAGCACCTCAGTTCGAAAGCATCAATTCTTCAGTGCTCAGCTTTCTTTACAGTCCAACTCTCACATCCATAAACAACTTCCAGAAAAACCATTGCTTTGACTATACAGACTTTTGTTGGCAGAGTAATGTCTCTTCTTTTTAATATGCTGTCTAGGTTGGTCATAGCTTTTCTTCCAAGGGGCAAGTGTCTTTTAATTTCATAGCTGCAGTCACCATCTACAGTGATTTTGGAGTCCCCCCAAAAAATAGTCACTCACTGTTTCCATTGTTCCTCCATCTATTTGCCATGAAGCGATGGAAACAGATGCCAAGATCTTAATTTTCTGAATGTTGAGCTTTAAGCCAGCTTTCTCACTCTCCTCTTTCACTTTCAGCCAGAGGCTCTATAGTTCTTCACTTTCTACCATAAGGGTTGTGTCATCTGCATATCTGAGGTTATTGATATTTCTCCTTGCAATCTCGATTCCAGCCTGTGCTTCATCCAGCCCAGTGTTTCTCATGATGTACTCTGCATAGAAGTTAAATAAGCAGGGTGACAATATACAGCCTTGATGGACTCCTTCCCAATTTGGAATCAGTCTATTGTCCTATTTCCAGTTCTAACTGTTGCTTCTTGACCTACATATAGATTTCTCAGGAGGCAGGTAATGTGGTCTGGTATTCCCATCTCTTAAAGAATTTTCCACAGTCTGTTGTGATTCACACAGTCAAAGGCTTTGGCATAGTCAATAAAGCAGAAATAGATGTGTTTTTGGAACTCTTCCTTTTTCAGTGATCCAACAGATGTTGACAATTTGATCTCTGGTTCCTCTACCTTTTCTAAAACCATTGAACATCCGGAAGTTCACAAATCATGTACTGCTGAAGCCTGGCTTGAAGAATTTTGAGCATTACTTTGCTAGTGAGTGAGATGAGTGCAATTGTGCAGTAATTTGAACATTCTTTGGCATTGCCCTTCTTTGGGATTGGAATGAAAACTGACCTTTTCCAGTCCTGTGGCCACTGCTGAGTTTTCCAAATTTGCTGGAATACTGAGTGTGGCATTTTCACAGCATCATCTTTCAGGATTTGAAATAGCTCAACTGGAATTTCATCACCTCCACTAGCTTTGTTCCTAGTGATGCTTCCTAAGGCTCACTTGACTTCACATTCCAGGATGTCTGACTCTAGGTGAGTGATCATACCATCATGGTTATCTGGGCCATGAAGATCTTTTTTGCACAGTTCTTCTGTGTATTCTTGCCACCTCTTCTTAATATCTTCTGCTTCTGTTAGTTCCATCCTGTTTCTGTCTTTTATTGTGCCCATCTTTTCATGAAATATTCCCTTGGTATCTCTAATTTTCTTGAAAAGCTGTCTAGACTTTCCCATTCTATTATTTTCCTCTATTTCTTTGCACTGATCACTGAGGAAGGCTTTCTTATCTCTCCTTGCTATTCTTTGGAACTCTGTCTCATATATCTATCAATGAATTATGTATATGTACAACTGATTCACTTTGTTATAAGGTAGCAAGTAGCACAGCACTCTAAAGCAACTATACTCCACTAAAAATTAATTCTAAAAATAAAATAAAATTATGCCCTTGGTAAGGATTCAGGATAGACATGCTACATGGTGGGTTTATTCAAAGGCAATGAGAACATTGATAATCACACTGTAACTCAGCAACAGCTTGTGTATTTTCTTACTCTGTGCATTCTCTAATTTAATTTCTGATAGCTATATTTCCTTACTTCTCACTTAATACCTCCAGAAGTTGTTCCAACTCTGCTTTACCTGAAGAGATTAACATAAATGTTATTTGTTCTGCCCTCTGTCGTTGTCTCCACATTATAATAAACTTAGACCACCCTCAACTGCAGTATGAGTTTATGCTTCATTTTGTTCTGACATCTCCATTTGTATAGGCCACTATGGGGAAATCTCATTAACTTTGAATTTCAAAGCTTCTTGTAAACTACAAGTGTCCTATAAACCTAACACTGCTACTGGAGACCATAGCATTCTCAAGAGATACTCCCTGAGACTTTCAAGAATTTTCAAAGTCAAAAATACTATTATAATACATAATTTCTTCCTTAAAAATTCATAGATACAGAGCAAAAAAGAGGGTGAGTGGTTTCTTCTAACTCTTAACGGTCCTACAAACACAAGGCCAAAATCATATATAAAGCTATTTGAGGAATAAGAATTGCTACTCTCTTAGGTCTCTTTACTACTCACTAACATCATCAGTTGGCTATATTCTGGGAAATATATCACAAAGCAACAAAATTTTCACCATGTCATGAGTGTAGCTGTGTAGAAGATGATGAAGAGAGAACAATAAAAGCCCAAGTTCAGATGTATGGTGAAGCTAACTCCAGCACATTAGCTTCAAAGCATAAAAGATTCAATTTCATTTGTAAACTGAAAATTTTTACATATTATTGTGTCTAAATATTGTGTAGATATAAGACATTGGGATGGGAAGGAGTTACAAGCCAAGAAGTAATAGAGTACAAGCAATCATCTGAATTCTATGACCCTGCAGCTTAAAACAGTCATATATTGTTGCTGCTATTCAGTCGCCAAATCATGTGCAACTCTGAGACCCCATGGACTGCAGCATGCCAGGCTCCCTGGTCCTTCACTGTCTCCTAGAGTTTGCTCAAGCTCATGTCCCATTGAGTCGGTGATGCCATCCATCCATCTTATCCTCTGTTGTCCTCTTCTCTTTTTGCTTTCAATGGTTCTCAGCATCAAGGTCTTATCAAATGAGTCAGTTTTTTGCATCGGGTGGTCAAAGTATTGTAACTTCAGCTTCAGCATCAGTCCTTCCAATGAATATTTGGGACTGATTTCTTTTAGGATGGACTGGTTTGATCTCTCGAGACTCTCGAGAGTCTTCTCTACAACCACAGTTCAAAAGCATCAATTCTTCGGCACTCACCTTTCTTTATGGTCCAAATTTCACATCTTCATACATGACTATGGGAAAACCATAGATTTGACTAGACAGACCTTTGTTGGCAGAGTAATGTCTCTGCTTTTTAATATGCTGTCTAGGGTGTCATAGCTTTTCTTCCAAGGAGCAAGCGTCTTTTGTTTCATGGCTCTAGTCACCATCTGCAATGATCTTGGAGCTCAGGAAAACGAAGTCTGTCACTCTTGCCATTTTTTCCCTATCTATCTTTCATGAAGTGATGGGAATGGATGCCATGATCTTAGTCTTCAGAATGTTGAGTTTTAAGCCACTTTTTCACTGTCCTCGTTCAGCTTCATCAAGAGGCTTTTTAGTTTCTTTTCACTTTCTGCTATAAGGGTGGTGTCATCTGCATATCTGAGGTTGTTGATATTTCTCCCAACAATCTTGATTCCAGCTTGTGTTTTAACCAGTCTGGCGTTTCGTATGATGTACTCTTCACATTAGTTAAATAAGCAGGGTGATAATACACAGCCTTGACATACTCCTTTCCCGATTTTGAACCAGTTTGTTGTTCCATGTCCTGTTCTAACTGCTGCTTCTTGACCTGCATACAGATTTCTCAGGAAGCATGTAAGGTGGTCTGGTAGTCCCTTCTCTTTAAGAGTTTTCCACAGTTTGAATGTTTCTTTTCATGGAAAGAATGCTTAATTTATACTATAAGTAGAAAATAGTAGCTATTAATACATAGTTAACCTATTTTCTATTCTACTTCCAGAAAACAGAGAATTTCCTTCCTCAACTAAGTAAAAATGTAAAATTTATTCAACAGGCCCAATAAATTCATGAGTTATTTATCAATGATTTATGATAGAACGTCCATAAATACATCTTCTTTCCTCTTACAATCTCTTTCTCTGAGCCGTGCACACAGATACACAGTAGTTTATCTAGTTCTGAGCTTAGCTACTTAATGATTTCTCCATTCACACAGATTATAATTGGTAGAGGAATATGATGCTTCTTTTATTTAATTAAAGAAATGCACTTTCAAAGCTAAATAAATATTAACTAACGTTATTTGTATTCCAGGGATTCATCTTCCATCCCTTCTAACTAGCTTAAATGCCACGCTGTGCTTCTGGATACGTTAACAACTCTAGGCACATTTCCCTCCATTTGCCTCTGTCAACCCAGCAAGCTGTTTCTTCTGACTTCAAAGTGTGAACGTTTTTGCTTCATCATCAAATTTGTCATTTGTGGTGAGACTTGGCTTACCTAAAAAGGAACCATACTTTCCAATAAAGACAAGAAAATAGGGATACTAATCAGCACTTTCTTTTAAAATATGCATGCCTCTTCTTCTTCAAAAAGAAAAAAGACAAGGGGACTTTCTTTTCTTGAAAGAATAAAGGCTAAATATGAAAGAAAGCTTCAAACAGTATTAATTACATTTTAAAAATTCAGAATATAATTACACAATACAATTATAAGATGAATTATTTATGCATTCAGACAATTATTCAGATTAGAATTTTAACAGTGTCAATAATATCATGTTTCTAAACAAAAGTTCCCAGGTGACACATCATTTCTACACAGTTACCTAGATAAAGCTCATTGTTGAATGTAGAAGTGCCACTTTGGGTTCATTATATTGGCTTTGCTGTCTGCTCTCAGGTTCTAATAGTTTTTGCAGACCTGAGGCTTAGTTAGTGATTAACTCACTTAGTAGTGATTTAATTTGTTTTAAAATAGTTTACCTTGGTAAGACTATTGTGAATTAACCTTCATAAATAAATACACTTTGAGATATTTCAGTGTCAGTAAATCTCCATAAAGAACATTACTCTATAAAATACCAAAGTGACATGGTTATCAGTTTTCAGCAAGTTAACTCGGAATGAAATGCTGTGATTGACAAAGACTTTTCTCTTTAAAATTTTTTTAATCCCATCCCTTAGCATAGGATCAGACATCCTTGCTTTTCATATGGCTAATCTGGAAGAATCTTTTAACCTTAAACAACACCGTTCATTTCAGTTCAGTCACTCAGTCGAGTCCGACTCTTTGCGACCCCGTGAATCGCAGCATGCCAGGCCTCCCTGTCCATCACCAACTCCCAGAGCTTACTCAAACTCATATCCATCGAGTCGATGCCATCCAGCCATCTCATCCTCTGTCATCCCCTTCTCCTCCTCCCCTCAATCTTTCCCAGCATCAGGGTCTTTTCAAATGAGTCAGCACTTCGCATCAGGTGGCCAAAGTACTGGAGTTGCAGCTTCACAATCAGTCCTTCCAATGAACACCCAGGACTGATTTCCTTTAGAATGGACTGTTTGGATCTCCTTGCAGTCCAAGGGACTCTCAAGAGTCTTCTCCAATACCACAGTTCTGAAGCTTCAATTCAGTGTTCAGCTTTCTTTATAGTCCAAATCTCACATCCATACATGACCACTGGAAAGACCATAGCCATGACTAGACAGACCTTTGTTGGTGAAGTAATGTCTCTGCTTTTTAATCTGCTATCTAGGTTGGTCATAACTTTCCTTCCAAGGAGTAAGAGTCTTTTAATTTCATGGCTGCAGTCACCATCTGCAGTGATTTTGGAGCCCACCAAAATAAAGTCTGACACGGTTTCCATTGTTTCCCCATCTATTTGCCCTGAAGTGATGGGACTGGATGCCATGATCTTAGTTTTCTGAATGTTGAGCTTTAAGCCAACTTTTCACTCTCCTCTTTCACTTTCATCAAGAGGCTTTTTAGTTCCTCTTCACTTTCTGACAGAAGGATGGTGTCATCTGCATATCTGAGGTCATTGATATTTCTCCCGGCAATCTTGATTCCAGCTTATGCTTGCTCCAGCCCAGTGTTTCTCATGATGTACTCTGCATATAAGTTAAATAAGCAGGGTGACAATATACAGCCTTGACGTACTCCTTTTCCTATTTGGAACCAGTCTGTTGTTCCATGTCCAGTTCTAACTGTTGCTTCCTGACCTGAATACAGGTTTCTCAAGAGGCAGGTCAGGTGGTCTGGTATTCCTATCTCTTTCAGAATATTTCACAGTTTATTGTGATTCACACAGTCAAAGGCTTTGACATAGTCAATAAAGCAGAAATAGATGTTTTTCTGGAACTCTTGCTTTTTCGATGATCCAGCGGATGTTGGCAGTTTGATGTCTGGTTCCTCTGCCTTTTCTAAAACCAGCTTGAACATCTGGAAGTTCACGGTTCACGTATTGCTGAAGTCTGGGTTGGAGAATTTTGAGCATTACTTTGCTAGCGTGTGAGATGAGTGCAATTGTGTGGTAGTTTGAGCATTCTTTTATTGGGATGAAAACGGACCTTTTCCAGTCCTGTGGCCACTGCTGAGTTTTCCAAATTTGCTGGCATGTTGAGTTGAGCTAAATCTAAAATCCAAGTATTACAGTGTTTCAAACATATCCAAGACAACATTCATTTCTAATTTACTTTGCAGACCTTTCTTTACCAGGTGACATTCTAAATTCTGGTCAATTTATGACTCTATAGGGACATGGAAACATTACTTATATTAAGAAAAATTATTTGAATTTCTAAAGCTATATTTCAATGATAAATTTAATGAGGAAAGAAATAGACTAGAATAAAACTAATGCTTTTAAGGATTCCATTAAATTGGTTTAATCGTTTAAGTTAACTGTCTTTATTCTAATCAGTGATTTAAGGTGCTGTTTTGAATTTCTTAGTTTATTTTATTATGAATACACTAAAATAGATAGTAATTTCTGAAGACTTATGTGTTTGGCTGCATATGAAATGTTTTCCTATAATATCTTCTTTGATCTCCCCCAGGAACTTACTAGATTCTTTTTCCAAGTTAGGAAAGAGAGGAACAGGGGGAAGCAGCATGATCTGTGTCACTCAGCCCATAAACTCAGGCTTTGTGACTACAGTCAGTCATTCTTCCTGTTCTGAGGTTACAAAGATTTTATATACACCCTACTAGATAATGAAACTTATTAATTACCTTTATGTTCCATAGCAATCACTAACCTCACTTTGAAAGTTGGAACTATGAAAGTATTTGATTATTTATGGTTTACCTAAGCACAATTTAAAACCAAAGATGAGATTCTTTCAAGTCATACCTTACATTTTTCCCCTTCTTTTTATTTCTACATAAATACAAAATTAATATATGCATACCTCTTACCTCATTATTTTTCCCTCCTTTTCCCCCAGGGTCACTGTACTCAGCATAGCTTTCTTCATGTAATATCTTGAATACTTTTCTTTTATAATACATCTAAATCTATCTCACTCTCTTAAAAATGCAATTTGCAGCAAAAAAGATGGTCCTAGAGATTATCATACTAACTGAAGTAAGCCAGACAGAGATAGACAAATATATAATATTGTTTATACATGGAAGCTGAAATGACAGAAACAAATTTATTAATACATACAAAAAAGAAATAGACCCACAGACACAGAAAACAAATTTATGGTCACCATGGGGGAAGGGTGAGAGAGGGATAATTAGGACTTTGGGTAACATATACACACTTCCATATATAAAATAGATTATAAAAAAGGAATTTATAGCACAAAGAATTTGTACTATAGTGTGCTATAGAATTTATAGCACACTAGTCTATACTCAAAGTTTTGTAATACCCTATTAGGGAAAAGAATCTGAAAAAATAGATACATACATGTGTAAAAGTAATCACTTTGTTGTACACCTGAAAGTAACACAACATTTAAATCAGCTATACACTGGAGGAAAAAATGTAAAAATTTAAAAATAAATAAATAAAATGCATTATGAATATTCTTAGATTATAGAATCTGTCCTATTAATAGATATTTATCTTGCTTTCATATGTTCATTATTTGAAACAATGTGACAATGGTTATGTTTTTGAAATCACATATGGAGGAATTTTCTAGGTCACATAATGTTAACTGGAAATGCTAGGTTAAAAATATTTATACAGGGTATAAGGGAACCTGTTAGCTCAAACTTTTTGATTATCTTATTACCTTTCTCTTCCCCCTAGTGAATTCAAATATCTTATTTTTAAATTTGTGTATTTGTGATTTTTAGTGAGATTAAGCAGTGTTTCACTTATTTCATGTCATCTGTATTTCTATAAATTTTCTATTCATATCATCTGCCCACTTTTCAGAGAGAGTGTTCACCTGTTCACTAGGGATTTTAAAGGAAGAGTCCTTATATTTGAACTTTTAGTTTCTTTATGATTGAATTGTCTAAGGATTAAGCTCTCGAGGTTATCTTCTGGAAAAAACTTGGATGTTATGGTTCATTTCTGTATAGCTAGAATCATTCAAATATTTTCTTGTTTCTATAATTTCATTCTTCTCTTTAGTAAGTATACTTGCCAACAGATTCTAATTGCTATGGCTTTTTCCTGGAAATAAGAGCAATACTTTTAAATCTAATGTTATTACGATATTTACACTCTCAGAGAAGTCTAAAAATGTAAAAAGTTCTGCTGAATAATTTAGAAGTCCAGCCTTTTCATTTAGTTATAGCTCACTTAAGGGAAGACGTTGGAAAACACTCCATAACTAAGAAATTCTTATTTTATAAAAATAAAATTTGTATGCTAGAATTCTCTTGGTTCTGCCAGTCATGAGCTCTTAGCATAAAAGTGAAGTTATGCTAAATCAAGGTGATAGAACTAGATACATTCCAGAGTTCAATGTCTATGTTTGTAGAAAGATACAATGATTCAAACTAAACACAAAAATTCTCTAAGTTGCTTTTTGCATGGTTTTGAGGATGAAAAATAATTAAGAATCTAGAGGTAATCCCAAGATTTTGCTGATAGGAGAATAAAACTTTGGCCTGAAATGCAGTTCCTTTGGGAGTAAGGCAATGAATGTAGCTTTTTGTAATGGTCTCATATAATCAACCAATGTGGAAGCATTGAGACCTATCAGAATATTTTTGGAGTACCAGCTTATTAAAGAATCACTGTTTCTGATTATCACACTTACTCCAAATATATTTAAGCATGAATAGTATGCCAAGTTCTAAGCTAGAAATTTTCAAAAGAAACATTTATATTTTTAGAACATGTTTGAGCTTCTTTATCCTATTTTCCATCATTAAAATGAAGACATTCCTAAAAATATTCATAAATTTCTTTAAAGTATTTTATGTATTTAAAAAATTATGTTTTCATATGACTGATAAGCAGATACAAATCTAAACTTCCACTAAAGGATTTTAAAAGATTTTTTTAATGACAACAGGAAAATTAACAATATTTTCATCACATATGTGACATCTGGTATCTTCTTTACTGCCAAATCTATAAATGGCTTAACTTTCATTTAACTTTGGAAGAAAAAGCAAACAAACTTCAGAAAGAAGCTAAACAACCAAAAGTATAGTAATTAATACAACAACAACTGTACAAAACTGTAATATTAGTGGCTATGTAATTATATGTCAGAGAAAAAAAGTTAACCTTAACTCAATTTCAAAGTGAGGAAATGATAATTACAGAACTCATTCATTTTTATTCTATATAATCTTATTTTTAGTGATTTATGAGTGTCTCAGTTGCCTATTAATGAACTACAAATCACTCCCAAATTTAGTGGTTTAAAACTACACCATCTTATTATCTCCACCACTGTGTGACTCAACTGAGCTCAGCCCTGTGTAATGTCATCTGGGTCTACAGCACCCAAGATGGCACACTATGTATCTGACACTTTGGTGGAAAATTCCAGGTTCTGCTGGGATGCCGTGATGATTTGAGTATCCCAACGGGCTCTTCAGTAAGAGTCAATTTTTGTACATGGCAGCTCACGGCTCTCTTAGAATGCAAAGTAGAACCTACCAAGCCTTAAGATTTAGACCAAGAACTGGCTCAGTGACACATATACTACATTAAGTTGGAAGACAAGGAGGTGTGACTCATTGGGGGTTGTCAAGAGTTTAGCTAAACAACTCCAGAGTACTGCTGTCCTGGCATTTATTTGGCTTAGCCAAGCACCCCAAAGACCTTAAGCTAATACCAGCCCTTCATGTAAGCGTGTGTTCTAGATGACAGCCTACAGAGTCACAAGTAAATGTAAGTTCCTAACATGACTTCCCCAAAGGCCCCTGTGACAAAATCTCCTTTGCCTCCCAGAGTCTTCCCTTTCCACACTCCACAAAGCTTACTAAAACCTCACTTTTATGGTCTGAATTGATCAATCCAGGCTTAGATCAGGAACCCCAAAGTACCCCATTGGTACCCCAATAAAGGCATGTGCCCCTATTCCTGCCAGCTCTCTGCTGCATCCTTAACTTGGCTATGTGGACCCCAGGCTTGTCATGTACTTTCTCCAGGACCTGTGAGTACTCAATTTTCAATCTTAATTCTCTTGCAGTCTTCTCCTGAACCAAAAAATTGTTACTCTACCTAACAAATGTTTATTTAAACATACTTGTCATTTCTAAAAGTTTCCTTGGGACTCTTTGTTTTTGTTGTTGTTTTGTGATAAGACCAACTTGGCGTTTTATCTATCCTCTTAAGACATTTTTGAAGTAAACAATACTTTATTGTTAACTATAGGCACTATGCTGTACATTAATTTCAAGTTTACTCATCTGGTTTAATACTTACCCATCGAACAGCTCCACATATTCCCTTCCCCTTATCACTGGGTAACTACTATGCTATTGTGTATTTCTATATATTTGACTATTTTAGATGCCTCATAAGAGGAATCAAGAGTATTTGTCCTTTTTTGACTGACTTATTTCACTTTTTATAATTCTTCAAGGACCATCCATATTGTCACAAGTTCATAGGATTTCCTTCTATTTTAAGGTTGAATAATATTTCACTGTATGTATATTTTATATCTTTTTTATCCATTCATCTGTCAATGGATGTTTGCATTGTTTCCACATCCTGGTTATTAAGAACAACACCGCAACAAAAATGGGAAAGCAGATATCTCTGTGATATCCTGATTTCATTTTCTTTGGATACCTCCACAAAAGTAAAACTGCTGGATCATATGATAGTTTTAAATTTTTTTGAGGAAACTCCATAATGTTTTCCCTAACAGCTATATTTTACATTCACACTGCGGTGTACAAGGACTCCAATGTCTCCATAACTTCAAATATGTAATACTTTCCCTTTTTCATAATAGTCACCCTAAAAAGGTGATGATATCTCATTGTAATTTTGATTGGCATTTTCATGATGATTATTGATGTGAGCATCTTTTCATGTACCAATTGACCACTGGTATGTCTTCTACGGAACCATGTTTACTCAAGTCCTTCACTCACTTTTAAAATCAAGTTTTTTGGTTTTTTTTACTATTGAGTTGTAGTTCTTTATATATTTTGGAAATTAAGCTCTTATCAGATATATAGCATGCAAATATTTTCTTCCATTCCATGAGTTGCCTTTTTATTATGTAGAAAGTTTTCCTTGCTGTGCAGCTACTTTTTAGTTTAATGTCTCACTCTTTTGTATAACTATATTTGCTTTTGTTGCCTTTGGTATCATATCCAAGAAATCATTGCCAAAATTAATGTCAAGAAGCTTTTCCTCCATGCTTTTAGGAGTTTCAGATCATACATGTCACTCTTTAATCCAGTTTGAGTTAATTTCTGTGTACGGTGTAAGGTTTTCTTGTGGTTCAGTTGCTAATGCACATGACTCTATTTAATTTTTCATGTAGATATGCAGTTTTCCCAGCACTGTGTGTTGAAGAGTAGGCGATCTTGCCTTCTTTCCAGATATCAGAGCAAAAGTTTTTAGTTTTCACCATTGAGTATGTTAGCTATGGGTTTTTCATATATGGTCTTTTTTGTGTTAATTGACTATACTTAATTTCCTGAGAATTTTGTCATAAAAGGGCCTTGAATATTGTCAATGCTTTTCCTGAAACAGTGGAGATTATTAAATAATTTTTGCTCCTTCATTTTCCTATGTCACATTGATTGACTGGCATGTGTTGACCCATTCTGGTATTCCAGGGATAAATCTGACTTGGTCATGGCACATGATACTTTTTAAAAAGTGCTGTTGAATTTGTTGTGCTAATTTTTTGTTGATGCTTTTGGCATCTATGTTCATCAGGGCAATTTGCTTGAAGCTTACTTTTCTTGTGGTGTCTTTCTCTGGCATTGGTATAGTGGTGATGCTGGCCTCATAAAATGAGTTTGGAGGTGTTCCTTCTCTGATTTACTAGAGGACTTTAAAAGAGACTAGTATGAATATTTCTTTAAGTATTTGGTAAAACATCTACTTCTGCTTTATTGACTATGCCAAAGCCTTTGACTGTGTGGATCACCACAAACTGTAGAAAATTCTTAAAGAGATGGGAATACCAGACCACCTGACCTCGCTCCTGAGAAATCTGTATGCAGGTCAAGAGCAACAGTATAACTGGGCATGGAACAACAGACTGGTTCCAAATTGGGAAGGGAGTATGTCAAGGCTGTATATTGTCACCCTGCTTAACTTATATGTAGAGTACATCATAAGAAATGCTGGACTGGATGAAGCATAAGCTGGAATCAAGATTGCCAGGAGAAATATCAATAACCTCAGATATGCAGATGACACACTCTTACGGCACAAAGTGAAGAAGAACTAAAGAGCCTCTTGATGAAAGTAAAGGTGGAGAGTGAAAAAACTGGCTTAAAACTCAACATTAAGAAAACTAAGAACATGGAATCTGGTCCCATTACTTCATGGCAAATGGATAGGGAAATAGCGGAAACAGTGGCTGACTTTATTTTCTTGGGCTCCAAAATCACTGCAGGTGCTGACTGCAGCCATGATATTAAAAGACGCTTTCTCCTTGGAAGGAAAGTTATGACCAACCTGGACAGCTAATTAAAAAGCAGAGACATTATTTTGCCAACAAAGGTCCATCTAGTCAAGGCTATAGTTTTTCCAGTAGTCATGTATGGATGTGGGAGTTGGACTATAAAGAAAGCTGTGTGCCAAAGAATTGATGCTTCTGAACTGTGGTGTAGGAGAAGACTCTTGAGAGTCCCTTGGACAGCAAGGAGATCCAACCAGTACATCCTAAAAGAAATCAGTCCTGACTATACATTGGAAGGACTGATGCTGAAGCTGAAACTCCAATACTTTGGCCACCTGATGTGAAGAACTGCCTCTTTGGAAAAGACCCTGATGCTGGGAAAGACTGAAAGGCAGGAGGAGAAGGGGATGACAGAGGATGAGATGGTGGGATAGCATCATCAACTCAATGTACTTGAGTTTGAGTAAGCTCCAGGAGTTGGTGATGGACAGGGAGGCTTGGCGTGCTGCAGTCCATGGGGTCACAAAGAGTCAGACACAACTGAGTGACTGAACTGAACTGAACTGAAATTCACCTGCGATGTTATCCTTAGTTGGTAGTGGTTTAGTCACTAAGTTGTGTCTGACTCTTGCAATCCATGGACTGTAGCCCGCCAGGCTCCTTTGTCAATGGGATCCTCCAGGCAAGAATACTGGAGTGGGTTGCCATTTCCTTCTCCAGGGGATCTTCCAACCCACAAATCGAACTTGGGTCTCCTGCATTGGCAGGCAGATTCCTTACCAACTGAGCTATAAGGGAAGCCTTATCCTTAGTTAGTCCTTGCTTTTCTTTGTGGGGAGATTTTTTGATTACTGATGCAATCTCCCTGTTATTCAGCTGTTCAGGCTTTCTATTTCTTTTGAATCAGTGTTAGTAGGTTGTATGTTTCCAGCAATTTATCCATTTCCCATAAGTTATCCAACTTGCTAGCTCACAACTGATCTCAATTATCCCTTATGATTTTTTATTTGTGTCATTATTTGTAATATCTTCTCTTTTAATTCTGATTTTATTTGCACCATCACTGATTTATTCCTAGTCTAGCTAAGGGTTCATCAACTTTGTTTTCTTTTCACCAATTCTTTTTTCATTGCTTTTTGCATTATTTTCCAATTCTCTAATTAATTTCTGCTCTAATCTTCATTACTTCCATCTTTGTGCTAATTGTGGCTTAGTTCATCATTTTTATATTTCTTGAGGTATAAAATTGAGTGGTTTATTTGAGCTCTTCCTCGTTTGAGCTCTACCTTGTATAAGTGTTTTTAAACTTCCTTCTTAGTATTGTTTTTGCTGTATCCCATTTTCATGTGCTTTTGTTTTTGTCTGTCTAAGATATTTTTTAATTTCTCTTTTTATTTATTCTTTGACCCAATAATTGGTTGAGTGTATTTCTTTATTTTCCATTTATTCATGAGATTTTTCCAATTTTCTTTTGCTATTGATTTCTAGTTAATTTCCATTTCACTCTTCTTGAATTTCTGAAGACTTACTTTATAACCTAATGTGTGATCTTAGATGTTTCATGTGCACTTGAAAAGAATGTGCAGTCAGCTTGCAGTTGGGTAGAAAGTTCTGGTACATCTGTTAGGTTTGTTTGGTATCTAATGCTGTTCAGGTCTTGTTTCCTTAGTGATTTCTGTCTGAGTAATCCATACATTATTTAAAGTGGGTTATTTAAGTCTCCTATTATCATTTTATTGCTGTCTATTGCCACCTTCAGAACTGCCAATGTTTGTTTTACATATGTAAATGCTTTGATACTGGGTGCATGTATATTTGTAATTGTTTTATCTTCCTATTTAATGGATCTTTTTATTATTATGTAATGATCTTCTTGATCTCCTGCGGCCATTTTTACTTAATGTCTAATTTTGTGATATATAAATTCAGATAAATATATCTGAGTGATATAAGTATTTATCTCAGACAGTAAAGAATTTGCCTGCAATGCAGGAGACCTGGGTTCGATCCCTGGGTTGGGAAGATCCTGTGGAAGAGGGCATGGAAACCCATTCCAGTATTCTTGCCTATAGAATTCCATGGACAGACAAACCAGGCAGACTATAGTCCATGGGGTCACAAAAAATAGGACACGACTGAGTGACCAACATACACACATACAGAGGTAAGGAGACAGAAAAGAGACTAAAGCTAGTTTGGGATGTGCTTTTGGTAATAACAACTGAAAGAGTCTAATTGTCATAGGGCTTACCTATGAAAGCATTTTCTTTCCAAAACATCAGATAGCAAAAGCAGTCACACTATCAACATATATATATAATTTTCATGGTATACATGAAAAGATTGTATAAAGTTAAGTAAAATTCTGATTCTTAAGAAATAAACTTTTTTCAGAATGATTAGAAGGTTTTATGTGAAGTACATTTATCTCTCTTAGATCTATTTGATGTAATCTTTAACATATCAAAATATTCAGAAATATAATAATTGAAATATATCAGTTGAGTCTTAAAGAAGAAGAAGAGCTGGTAAACCAAAATAGATATCTTTGCTTGCTTATTCAAAAACCAGAACCTTGAGAACATTAACTATAAAAATAAATCCAGAAAGAAAACCTGAAGTGAATATTTACATGAATATTATGCTCAATATATTTATAAAAGAGAGGGGAAATAATGATGATTTTTCATACTTAATTATTAATTTTAAATATTCCAAATTATCCATTTTGATTATATATTAATCCCATTCACTGACAGGCTCAAGCTTGCTGACATTTAAGATACTGAAATAGTCCCATCTTCTAACATCCACTCACCTTTGGGAGAAGATATCTTAGGGAAGCATCTTTGCTTGTTATTAAAATTTAAAATATATCATAAAAACTTAATGACTTTGTAACTCTAGGTACCTTATAAAATATTATAAATTTTACATTTTCTTCCTGAGACAGTCCTTTCAAAAAGTTCAATTTTGTAATTCATTTTTAAAAGTACATAAAAAAATGTAACAGGCTTATTTTTCTGAAGTAACAAAAGTACCCTGTTTTACTGTGATTTTTTTCAGCCTACATACTTGAACAGTAAGTGTAATAAGCTTAATATCTCCAACAGGTTGGCCATCTGGTATTGTTTCAAAAAGCTTTAGGGAATACTCAATGTAATAGAATATAAAACATTACCAACTGCTGTGATCTGAAATTTTGCATAATATAATCTACAAATCCATTTACCCAGATAAATGAAATCAGAAAAATAAAATGTGACTTACATTGTAAATATAAAACCAATTTTTTTAAAAGATGTTTGTTAATATCTGAACTTACGTATTTTAAATGAATGTAAATGAACAGGTTGGCCAGTGGTTATTGGGTGTTATGTGCCAGGTACTATTCTCAGTGATTTTCCTCAATGGGCTTGTCTAATTCTCACAACTTTTCAGAGGTATGTTATTATCCCTGTTTCACAAATGTGAAAACTGAGAGGAGGGGATGTTAATTAATTTTCCCAAGATGAACAGTTAGGAATTGTGGACTAAGGACCTCCAAAATAGCAATGAACACTGGCAAAAATATTCAGAATCAACTTCCTAAAAACTCCAGAGATTAATTAAATATTTTCAAGAATCTGAGATCTTTTATTCAAGAAAAATGACTGAATCTTGATGAGGACAGTGTGCTTTGTAGGGTCTTACTTGCTTTAGTCCTATTCTCTCTCTTGAAAACCAGCAGCCTTGCAATCGCAGTCACTGTGAAAACCAGCAACCCTGTACCATCAGAGAGGCATGCAGGGTTCTTCATGCCCGAAAAAATTAAAAACAGAACTACATACGATCTGTCAATACCACTTTTAGGTATTCATCCAAAAGAATCGAAATCAAGATCTCAAAGTGACATATGCACTCTCATATCCATTTTAACACTATTTATAATAGCCAAGAGGCAAAAACAAGCTAAATATCCATTGATAGATAAGTGGATAAGGAAAATACAGAATATACATACAGTGTAATACTGTTCAGCCTTAAAAAACAAGGAAATCTAATGAAATGTGACAACATAGATAGACCTGAAAGATGTTATGCTTAGGGAAATGTCAGGCACAAGGACATACTCCTCATTGTTCTATGTTTATGAAGTATCTGAAGTAATCAAATTCATAGAGTCAAAGAGTAGAATGGTGGTTGCTAGTAGGATGGGAAAATGAGAGTAACTAATCAATGGATGTAAATTTCAGTTAAGCAAGATTAATAAGTTTTAGAGATCTGCTCTATGATATAGCACCTATGTTCAACAATATTGTATTATACACTTCAGTTCAGTTCAGTTCGGTTGCCCAGTCATGTCTGACTCTTTGCGACCCCATGGACTGCAGCATGCCAGGCCTCCCTGTTCATCACCAACTCTGGGAGTACACTCAAACTCATGTCCATTGAGTCAGTGATGCTGTCCTGCCCACAATCTCTCCCAGGATCAGGGTCTTTTCAAATGAGTCAGGTCTTCGTATGAGGTGGCCAAAGTACTGGAGTTTCATCTTCAAAATCAGTCCTTCCAATGAACACCCAGGACTGATCTCCTTTAGGATGGACTGGTTGGATCTCCTTGCAGTTCAAGGGACTCTCAAGAGTCTTCTCCAGCACCGCAGTTCGAAAGCATCAATTCTTCGGCACTCAGCTTTCTTTATAGTCCAACTCTCACATCCGTACATGACCACTGGAAAAACCATAGCCTTGATTAGACGGACCTTTGTTGGCAAAATAATGTCTCTGCTTTTTAATAAGCTGTCTAGGTTGGTCATAACTTTTCTTCCAAGGAGTAAGCATCTTTTAATTTCATGGCTGAAATCACCATCTGCAGTGATTTTGGTGCCCCCCAAAATAAAGTCTGCCACTATTTCCACTGTTTCCCCATCTATTTGCTGTGAAGTGATGGAACCAGATGCCATGATCTTAGTTTTCTGAATGCTGAGCTTTAAGCCAACTTTTTCACTCTCCTCTTTTACTTTCATCAAGAGGCTCTTTAGTTCTTCTTCACTTTCTGCCATAAAGGTGGTGTCATCTGCATATCTGAGGTTATTGATAGTTCTCCTGGCAATCTTGATTCTAGCTTGTGCTTCATTCAGTCCAGAGTTTCTCATGATGTACTCTACGTATAAGTTAAACAAGCATGGTTACAATACACAGCCTTGATGTACTCCTTTTCCTATTTGGAACCAGTGTGTTGTTCCATGTCCAGTTCTAACTGTTGCTTCTTGACCTGCATACAGATTTCTCAAGAGATAGGTCAGGTGGTCTGGTATTCCCATCTCTTTTGGAATTTTCCACAGTTTACTGTGATCCACACAAAGATACACTTAAAATATGTTAATAGGCTAGCTTTCTTGTTAAATGTTCTTAACACAATAAAACAATTGTTTTTAAAAGAAATAGCCTCATTTTTGAGCATTGACACTGTTACATCAATCTGGCAGCTCCCTGAAAAGCTCCTTTAGTTGGATTTGCCATTCCTTGACCTGACTCCACACACTTTCTGGGAATAGTCCTATATCTAGGCCATTTATTGAAAATCATTCAGCAATTATTCATCACATCTTCCTAAAGCTGTGATACCAGCTATGGCAATCAAAATATAAGATATCAGGTTATCCCTTTCATAGTCTAAATCTCCTAACTTTTTTGTTTCATTTACCTCTGCCTTTCTCCATCACCCTTGCATGCAGAGACACAAGTGCACATGTGCATGTGTACACACCACACACACACACACACACACACACACACACACATATACCACACATACCACATCATCACCTTGTTCCTTAACCAGGAAGCAAAAACCCTGCATAGCTATTCACACAAAGAAAAAAAAGAGATCACCAATCCATTGAGTATGTCAACATAACATTCTGCAGCACTCATGTCACCATGTTCTCTATATGACATCATCAGTTTGGTTCAGTTCAGTAGCTCAGTCATGTCTGACTCTTTGTGACCCCATGAACTGCAACACGCCAGGGCTCCCTGTCCATCACCAACTCCCGGAGTTTACTCAAACTCATGCCCATCAGGTCGGTGATGCCATCAAGCCATCTCATCCTCTGTCGTCCCCTTCTCCTCCTGCCCCCAATCCCTCCCAGCATCAGGGTCTTTTCCAATGAGTCAGCTCATCACATGAGGTGGCCAAAGTATTGGAGTTTCAGCTTCAGCATCATGACATCATATTTAAACTTATTATGTTTCAATGAAATTGAAAGTCATCATCTCAGCCAGGGAAGTGCTTTTACATATACATAAAACAGTCCTGAAAGTGTGTGTGTGAAGAAGATATTTATACACACATTATTTCATCTCTTTTTTGAATGTATCATAGAGAACAAATGACAGAATATCTTGACAACTGGCATCACAAAACAAATCTCATTTCTCAGTACAAACATCACTATGGCATGAGCCTCATAAAGGGAATGTATCAGTATTTAATCTGATATTGTGAAGAATCTGAGACATTACTTAGAAGATGAGAAATCAGACTACCCAGGTGATAGATAGGCAGACAGGTAGACAGTAGGTAAATGGATAGGTAGGTAGGTAGATAGATTGATCAATTGATTGATAAATTTATCAATTTATCAATTGATAAATCAATTGATAGGTAGATATTCTAACAAGAAACACAAAGTCTACAGATCAGAGCACAGTTTATCATTCACAGAGCATCTCATTACTGGCAAGGCTATGGCAGCATGATATTACTCTACACATACAGAGGGGTTGCATCACAGACTCACAAAGGCATGACACTCAGCAGTTTGGCTGACACAGTGACACCTTTGAATAGGGAGAGACTTTTACTCTGGAATATAAGCTAATATCTACAAGAGAAAGAAATCTCAAAATCTATCTGAAGCAATATGTTACTTTTATATTCCAGGACATGGTTGCTCTTTAGTCATCCTTTAACCAAGACCAATGGTCTTTCCTCAGAAAATTTGGACTCTGGGTTAACAGAACAATGTTCACAGAGAATTGCCTTCCAGTAGTCAGATCTAGGTGCTGAGGCTAAGCGGTCTAGTGACCTTTCCTGATTTATTCTACAATTCTCTCTTATTGAATAATGAAAGATTGGAAGTCTAAAGGGGGAAAAGTAAAATGATTCTTCATCATTATTGACATGTTCATTAAAGAAATCAATGATATTTATAATTATTGGCTTTGAACTGTCCAAACTTTTTTGAAAGTAATAATTTATTGGTAGTAACATGGTACTAAAATTTATTTTTAGACTGCAGTGTCCTAATTGAAACTAATTTCCTAACATCTTATTCCTTTATCTTTTCTTGAAAAGACACAACAAAAATAATAACTCCAGCCAAGATCCACCCTTTGTGTCACTGAATAGGCAATATATTTTTTGTTATCTTACAAATTCTGTGCACACTAAGTTACCTCACTTAATCCTCATTATCCTCTACCTTACCCAAAATATGACAAAGTATTACAGAAATAAAATAGGCTTCATTTTGATATAGTAAAAATATTTTCAAATAAATTTCAAAAGTATAATAAAATGGTTGCAATATCTAGGTCACATTCTAGAAACAAAGTTTCAGTGTCTTCATATTGCTGGTGTTAATGATTTGTGACCCACTTAGGACCAGAGTGATTCTTTTAGTGGTAAGTCATATCATACCACACCTTCAGTGGTTCCCTATAGAAGTCACGGAATAATAAAGTCCTTTCCATAGCTTGTAGTAATCCACATGGCCTGACCATTCTAGATTATGGTTGCTTTTTTTTCTTGTGTGTTGGTTTTGTTTTGCCTTATCTACATATCCCAACCAACTGATATACAGTTTGATAAATGATTGAGTATGATTAGCATGTAGTTGCTAATTGCACTCAAATAATGTTCAAAATTTTCCAACCAGGCTTTAGCAATACATGAACCATGAAATTCCAGATGCTCAAGCTGGTTTCAGAAAAGGCAGAGGAACCAGACATCAAATTGCCAGCATCAACTGGATCATCGAAAAAGCAAGACAGTTCAAGAAAAACATCTATTTCTGCTTTATTGACTATGCCAAAACCTTTGATCGTGTGGATCACAATAAACTGTGGAAAATTCTGAAAGAGATGGGAATAACAGACCACCTGACCTGCCTCTTGAGAAACCTGTATGCAGGTCAGGAAGCAACAGTTAGAACTGGACATGGAACAACACACTGGTTCCAAATAGGAAAAGGAGTATGTCAAGGCTGTATATTGTCACCCTGCTTATTTAACTTCTATGCAGAGTACATCATGAGAAACGCTGGGCTGGAGGAAGCACAAGCTGGAACCAAGATTGCAGGGAGAAATATCAATAACCTCAGATATACAGATGACACCACCCTTATGGCAGAAAGTGAAGCGGAACTAAAGAACCTCTTGATGAAAGTGAAAGAGGAGAGTGAAAAAATTGGCTTAAAGCTCAGCATTCAGAAAACTAAGATCGTGGCATCTGGTCCCATCACTTCACAGCAAATAGATGGGGAAACAGTGTCAGACTTTATTTTGGGGGGCTCCCAAAATAACTGCAAATGGTGATTTCAGCCATGAAATTAAAAGATGCTTACTCCTTGGAAAGAAAGCTATGACCAACCCAGATAGCATATTAAAAAGCAGAGACATTACTTTGTCAACAAAGGTCCATCTAGTCAAGGCTATGGTTTTTCCAGTGGTCATGTATGGATGTGAGAGTTGGACAATAAAGAAAGCTGAGTGCCGAAGAATTGATGCTTTTGAACTGTGGTGTTGGAGAAGACTCTTGAGAGTCCCTTGGACTGCAAGCAGATCCAACCAGTCCATCCTAAAGGAGATCAGTCCTGGGTGTTCATTGGAAGGACTGATTGTGAAGCTGCGACTCCAATACTTTGGCCACCTGATGCGAAGAGCTGACTCATTTGAAAAGACCCTGATGCTGGGAAAGATTGAGGGCAGGAGGAGAAGGGGACGACAGAGGATGAGATGGCTGGATGGCATCACCGACTCAATGGCATGGGTTTGGGTGTACTCCGGGAGTTGGTGATGGACAGGGAGGCCTGGCGTGCTGTGGTTCATGGGGTCGCAAAGAGTCAGACACGACTGAGTGACTGAACTGGAACTAGCATGTAGTTTAGAAGTAAGTCCTAAAGTTATTTAACTTTGCATTGAAGCTACATGAGTTCTGTGTATAATTCAATTTTTTTCCTATGGAAGATTTTTTTCAAGTGTCTTGAAAATTTGTTCTCTTGTTCAACTCCAGACAAAGACTTAGTTAGCATCTTTTGAGGGTAGTCATACACACTTTGAAATATGGTATTTAGTGCACAGATTATTCCATTCTAACAAGGAGGTATGTACATCAATATTAATTTTAGCAAGTAAGGTGGTAAAATAAAAAATAAAATTCTAAAGAATTTCAAGGGAACTATGGTCAAGATAACTTCATTACTTGTTCCAAACTGGAAAATTCTCCTAAGTGAAGTGAGGAATACCCAGAAACTTAGATCTGCTCTATCTTAGAAGGAAGACAGAACAGAAAGAGAGAGACATCAATTTTATAAAGTTCAAAGAAAAGTTGGCAGCAATGCCAATATACAATCCAAGTGTATTAGCTTACCACAATCTTTGCTCATCTGGTTAGCACACAGAACTACAGAAACAGTACAGATCCAAAGAGGAAAATGGTTGACAACATCCCTCTCTGCAACTATATGCAACAACACTATTTTTATATAAAAATAAAAATGCATTTGCATTTAAATTTATGTTACTGATGTACCTTATCACAATATCTTTGATCTAAAGGAAACAACTTTATCTCAAATCATAAAATCTGCATATAAAACAGGAGAAATTGAGCTTTTGGGTGAGGCAATATTAATTCCCTTGTGATATGTTCATTTTTAGTCATGTGTTATTTGGGGGGATTTTGTCTTTATAACCCCCGTGTGATGAAGGTGCAATCACTACATTTGGCCAATGATGGAAACAATAAGCATGGATTCCATACAAGGAACAATAGAGCAGAGAGCTGATAGAGTCATTCATACACTACCTTTCCAGGGGGCATCTGGGATCCTCAGAAGCTCAGGGCCTCCGCTGGCAGGAGAGCGTGGAGAATATTCACCCTGAGACTGACTGCAAACCTGGGAGCCTTGGGCAGGTCTTCTTAGCTATAAAATGGTGACAATGATGCCCACAGCACGAGGCTACGTTTTAGGACTCCAACGAGAGGGAGTACATAAAACCACTGTGTATTTCTAACCATAGCTGCTAGGAAAGACCGAACTTGAAAATTTTGTAAGATATTTATCGATAAACCAATGTTAGGAAAATTCTGAGAATCTTCATTTTGGATTGTGTTTCTGGCTCTCCCAAAGTGCTCCTTATTTTGAACTATTCCCTGAAAAGCCTATGCTGCCAATCAAGTAAGAATTACTGCTTACCTCTACAGACCACTCTCTTGAACACTGATTACCTTTTAACCATGACTTAAGAGTTAGTTTTCATAATAGGAAATAACAGTTGTACAGAGAGGTCTGGCAGGGCTTTACAGAACAGCTTCAGTCAGCTTGACATTTGCTTTTATTAGCCCTATTTCCTGTAGCTGCTCAGACAATGAGAAATCCACTTCTGTGAGTTGAACCAATTATGACTGAGCAAGTACACTTTTTTCCTGGTCTGGTCGTAATGTGAAATGTTTGATTACAAAGGTCTTGTGCTTTTAGCTAAATAGGAGTAAATTTCTTTCCATTTGCAAGAACAAGCTATGTCTGCCTTTCATTCCATAGCCTCTTAGTATTTTAATTCTGGTCTCTCAATGCCAAATAGAGTCACAAATGTAACACCCTTGAGATGGGGAAAACAATATTGTTATATTCCTTTGAAAACAAATTGAGTTCACTTCTGGAAGGACTAGGCTGCACCACTGCACAGAAACAAATGTACTGCATGATCTAGGTGAGAACAGAGACATGTTACACATGAAGAATGGGTTTCAGGGGCAACATGGGGAAGGAATTGGTAGCTCTAGAAAGGAATTTCAAGACAGGCATCAAATACAGGGATATTTTAAGATGAAGAAGAAAGAAAGGTAATGGGGATATTTTTGCATGTACATCTAATGGAATGACACAACCACAATAAAACAAGCTTTGGGACATCAGGCTTGAAATAGGAAAGGGTGATTCTGAAAAGAGGCAGTTCCTGAGAAAGTCTTTCCAGAGAAGCATGAAAACAGAGAAGAGAAAATGGGCCAAATCCTACTAAGTGCAGAATTAAGAAGCCAAAACAGGCCACATTAAATCAAGCATTATAGATAAGGACTCCTCTTACAGGCAATGTTATCTAGGAGATGACCATTGCACTAAAGTACCATAAGCTTATTTTTTGGATACTTCTGTTTCATCTCTTTAAAATTAATCTGCTATGGCAAAGCAACATGTTGATATTTCATGCAACTCAAATGAATATTTTTCAGTTACTTTTAACTCTTTACTGACCATTGTACAAATATGGGATCAGAGGTTTGTAGAATACTTAGGTTCAAAGAAATAGTACTAATCATTAACTCCAACTTTATTTTATAGTCAGGGATGCTAAGATTATCCCAGATTACATGCCAACTAGTAACAGCCAGGAAAAGAATTATGTTCTCCAAGTTTCCAGATTTTTTTCTTTTTTTTTTTTTAATTATAGCTAAAATTAAATTTTCAATATTTTAAAAAGAGAACTACACCCATATAAAGTCCAAGGGACAACAAGGATATCAAACCAGTCCATCCTAAAGGAAATCAGTCCTGAATATTCACTGGAAGGGCTGATGCTGAAGCCAAAACTCCAATACTTTGGCCACCTGATGTGAAGAACTGACTCATTTGAAAAGACCCTGATGCCGGGAAAGATTGAGGCAGGAGGAGAAGGGTACGACAGAGGATGAGATGGCTGGATGGCATCACAGACTCAATAGACATGAGTTTGAGTAGGCTCTGGGAGTTGATGGACAAGGATGCCTGGCGTGCTGCAGTCCATGGGGTTGCAAAGAGTCGGACACAACTGAGCAACTGAACTGAACTGAACGGAAAGTCCAAGGGAAGAAAATTATGTTATTAAGAGAACCCAAGTAGAAATAAGCTAAATTTAAAAAGTCAGCAGTAGAGAAGTTATAAAATGAAGTTCCCTTATTGAAAGTAGAAGAAAAAATGCAATCCAGAAGAAATATTTTTGACTTTGCACTCAAAATACTTTTGGAACTTACCATTTCTTATTACCTCCATTGATATCACCCTGGCTCAGGACAGTATAATGGGGGCATGACCCCCAGTTGGTCCCCCTGTTTTCCATCCTTGCTCCCCTCCTGTCTTAAAGCATCACAAAGGTCATAATGAGTTTAAGATGTAAGATGGTTTATGTCATTCCCCTACTCAATCCTCCAGTTGTTTCACATCTCATGAAAAGTTAAGTGAAAATCACTACAACGACCTACAAAGACCTAACAAATGACTTCCTCATTTCCTCTGATCTCATTCCCTTTGTCTCCTTCACTCGCTATATTCCAACTATTCTGGCTGTCCAGCTTACTCTCAAGCACATCAGGGATGTTCCTGTCTCAGGATTTGTACCATCTCTCTCCCTGGCCTGGAACACTTCTTCCTGGTCTCTGTGTAGCTCCTCTTACCCATGCACGTCTTTGGAAAAGCGCTGTCTTTTCAGTGAGGCATACTATGACCACTCTATTTAAATTTATTCTATTCCCCTCATACTTTTAATCTTTCTTATGGGGCTTCCTAAGTGGCACTGGTGGTAAGATATCTCCCTGCCAGGACAGGAGACAGTGGGTTTGATCCTGGGTCAGGAAGATCGCCTGGAGGAGGAAATGGCAACCCATTCCTGAATTCTCACCTCAAAAATTCCATGGACAGAGGAGCCTGGCAGGCTACAGTTCATGGGGTGGCAAAGGGTCAGGTGTGACTGAGCACACAAACACACACACCTTGCTTTATTCTTTTTTTCATAGCACTTACTATGCTCTAATGTTCTCTATCATTTACTCCTACCAGAATAAAATATTAAATGTGGTATCAAAATGCCCACTAAGATGTTTTGCTGCTGATTTATTTGCAGTACTTACAATAGTACTTAGAACATAGCAATAAAGAAATGCTTTCTGGTGGAGAGACTTGACTGAAAGAAGATCACCATGTTAAAAGACATACCTCTGGTTTTACTCAGATGTGTGTGTTTGTGCTCAGTCATGCTCGACTCTCCCTGACTCCATAGACTATAGCCCACCAGGCTCCTCTGTCCATCAAATGTTCCAGGCAAGAATACTGGAGTGTGTTGCCATTTCCTCTTCCAAGGGGTCCTTCTGACCTAGTGATCAAACCCACGTTTCTTTTGTCTCCTTCACTGGCAGACCAATTTATTTCCACTCTCACCACCTGGGAAGCCCCACAAAAATACGTAAATCCTACACCAGAGAAAGTACCACAGTGCTGAATATTTCTAAATCTCAAGGAAGGGCCTCTAATATGATGAAAGATCACAACTGCATGAAAAATTGTTAGAAAGATACATGATTTTAATGAGAAGATTTAACTAAATGGAATATCAAATGATTTATCAAGTTGGGAAACCTAAGCATCAAAACATTTATATTCTCCAAAATTAATATTTAAGTTCAACATAATTTCAGCCAAAAGCCCCATCAGATGTTTATACAAAAATTAACATTGTTTTAAAAATTAATTTGAAAGAATAAGATGAGAACTTCAACAATTATGGATGAAAAGAAAAATATATGTCAGTGTTAAGATGTATTAGAATGGACTCTATAAAAATGGTTCTGAAGAATTTATTTACAGGGCAGCAATGGAGAAACAGACATAGAGAATAGACTTATGGCCATGGGGAGAGGGGAGGAGGAGGTGAGATGTATGGAAAGAGTAACATGGAAATTTACATTACCATATGTAAAATAGATAGCCAAAAGGAATTTTCTATTATGGCTCAGGAAACCCAAACAGGGGCTCTGTATCAATCTAGAAGGGTTGGATGGGAAGGGAGATGGGAGGGAGGTTCAAAAGGGAGGGTATATATGTATACCTATGGCTGATTCATGTTGAGGTTTGACAGAAAACAATAAAATTCTGTAAAGCAATTATTATTCAACAAAAAAAATAAGTTTAAAAAAGATATACTAGAAAATACTGCATTGTGAGTTACTGATTTTACATTAAGACAGCTCAAGTAAACAAAAGAAATAGAATAAAAAATTGAGAAACTGCCTCCAATACATATGGGTAAATAATAGTCTAGCAAATATATAGTACTGATAAATATATGGACCAGTTTTTATAAAGTTTGATCCTCATCTCATGCAATGCACAAAATAAATTCCTCATGGAATAGAGAGTTAAATAAGGAAACACATAAAGATACAAAATAAATTATAAGTGGATCTTACTTCAAGGCAGGTCAGGCCTTCCAAGCTTAAAACTACTTAACTAAACTATGAGAATGAGCATTTTTAATTCATTAAAATAATAACTTAATTCAATTATTTATTACTTAAATTAATAGTTTGTTATTATTATCACTCTTTTTATTGTCATTAAGCAACAACCAATATGAGACAATCCTGGATAGAAAAGCATTAATTTTACGTGATGATAAAACCTGAAGAGGGTTAAGGATCAAGGATTAACCATTAAGCAAGAGGATTTACAACTTTCACTTCCTGTTCCCAGTTATTATTACTATCCCTTCAGCAAATTCATGTTTACCCAAGGGTGCACTGCTAGTGTTTCCTTGAAAAATTGAAGAGAACAGACTGAATTTATACATTGGGGTGGGGCACTAAAGATCAGAGCAATCTGATGCAACTGAAGTGAGAAGAGCTAAAGTGGATGTGAAAGTGTTAGGTTGCTCAGTCATGTCCAACTCTTTGAAATAATGACTGTAGACCTCCAGGCTCCTCTGTCCATGGAATTCTCCTATGAGAATTAGGGTGACTGAAAACCTAACGTAATTTAAGAAAGAGTGAGCAACAATAATAAAGAGGTTGGAAGAAAACTTTTGGAGGTTATGAATGAGGTTTCTGACACAGACTGTGCTGATGCTTTCATGGGTGTACACTTATAAGCAAACTCAGCAAACCATATATGTTCATTGTGTACAACTTTTTTATATCAAAAAAACAAAATGGTAAAATACAGGCATAAAGAGTAACAAGCATGAAAGCAATGGAAATTTAAAGGAGAAAACAACCACATAAATTTTAGGAAATACAAGGAGTGGGGCAGTGGTATGACAAAAATTATGTGAAATTGATAACATACTTGCTTATATTTGGAAATTAAAAAAACTTTAATGAGATGGATGAAACTGGAGCCGATTATACAGAGTGAAGTAAGCCAGAAAGATAAAGACCATTACAGTGTACTAACACATATATATGGACTTTAGAAAGATGGTAACGATAACCCTATATGCAAAACAGAAAAAGAGACTCAGATGTATAGAACAGACTTGTGGACTCTGGGAGAAGGCGAGGGTGGGATGTTTCAAGAGAACAGCATTGAAACATGTATATTATCTAGGGTGAAACAGATCACCAGCCCAGGTTGGGTGCATGAGACAAGTGCTCGGGCCTGGTGCACTGGGAAGACCCAGAGGGATCGGGTGGAGAGGGAGGTGGGAGGGGGGACCGGGATGGGGAATACATGTAAATCCATGGCTAATTCATTTCAATGTATGACAAAAACTACTGTAATGATGTAAAGTAATTAGCCTCCAACTAATAAAAATAAATGGAAAAAAAAGGGAGATAATTGCATTGCACATTTGCAAACATACATATTTGTACATGAGATATGCACACGTGATATGCAAATACACACACAGTTATAAACAATTTATTGAGCAAGTTCGATTTGATAGGATATGACCAGAACCAACTTCATGCTTGTTCTTTTATATCCCTTCAAATCTCTGTGAACTAGTGGTTGTTCTAACTCCGCATAAAATCTTGGGGAAATCCCATAGCTTTCAGTGATCAAATAATTCATAAAAAAAATACACATCTGTAGAATAACCACTAAACTCCAGGCCCGTTTAGTGTAACAACCAAACCTCTGAGTCTTTCCTAGTTTAAGATTTTGTCCTGTAGTTGCCTGAAGCCCTCTTGATTCACACTACAGGATGTCTGGCTCTAGGTGAGTGATCACACCATCGTGGTTATCTGGGTCAATAAAATCCTTTTTGTATAGTTCTGCATATTCTTGCCACCTCTTCTTAATATCTTCTGCTTCTGTTAGGTCCATACCATTTCTGTCCTTTATTGAGCCCATCTTTGCATGAAATGTTCCCTTGGTATCAAATTTTCTGGAAGAGATCTCAGTCTTTCCCATTCTATTGTTTTCTTCTATCTATTTGCACTGATCACTTAGGAAGGCTTTCTTGTCTCTCCTTGCTATTCTTTAGAACTTTGCATTCAGATGGATATATGGTTCCTTTTCTCCTTGGCCTTTTGCTTCTCTTCTTTTCTAAGCTATTTGTGAGGCTTCCTCAGACAACCATTTTGCTTGTTTGCATTTCTTTTTCTTGGGGATGGTTTTGATCACCAACTCCTGTACAGTGTTACAAACCTCCATCCATAGTTCTCAGGCACTCTATCAGATCTAATCCCTTGAATCTATTTGTTACTTCCACTGAATAATTATCAGGCATTTGATTTAGATCATACTTGAATGATCTAGTGGTTTTCTCTGCTCTATTCAATTTAAGTGTGAATTTTGCAATAAGGAGTTCATGATCTGAGCCACAATCAGCTCCTGGTCTTGTTTTGGCTGACTGTATAGAACATCTCCATCTTTGGCTGCAAAGAATATAATCAATCTGATTTCAGTATTGACCATCTGGTGATGTCCATGTGGAGTCATTTCTTGTTTTGTTGGAAGAGGGTGTTTGCTATGACCAGTGCATTCTCCAGGCAAAATTGTTAGCCTTTGCACTGCTTCATTTTGTACTCCAAGGTCAAACTTGCTTGTTACTCCAGATATCTGACTGCCTACTTTTGCATTCCAGTCCCCTATGATGAAAAGGACAGCTTTTTCTTTGGTGTTAGTTCTAGAAGGTCTTGTAGGTCTTCATAGATCTGTTCAACTTCAGTGTCTTTGGCATTAGTGGTTGGAGCATAGCCTTGGATTACTGTGATATTGAAGGGTTTGCCTTTGAAATGAACAGAGATCATTCTGTAATTTTTGAGATTGCACCCAAGTTATTGTATTTTGGACTCTATTGTTAACTATGAGGACTACTCTATTCTTCTAAGGGACTCTTGCCCACAGTAGTAGATAGAATGGTCATCTGAATTAAATTCACCCATTCCTGTCCATTTTAGTTCACTGATTCCTAAAATGTTGATGATCACTCTTGCCGTCTCCTTTTTGACCACTTTCAATTTGCCTTGATTCATGGACCTAACATTCCAGGTTCCTATGCAGTATTGCTCTTTAAAGTATCAGACCTTGCTTCCATCACCAGTCACACCCACCACTGGGTGTTGTTTTTGCTTTGGCTCAGTCTCTTCATTATTTCTGGAGTTATTTCTCCACTGATCTCCAGTAGCATATTGGGCACCTACCGACCTGGGGAGTTCATCTTTCAATGTCATATATTTTTGCCTTTTCATACTGTTCATGGGGTTCTCAAGGCAAGAATACTGAAGTGGTTTGCCATTCCAATCTCCAGTGGACCACATTTTCTCAGAACTCTCCACCATGACCTGTCCATCTTGGGTGGCCCTACATGGCATGGCTCATAGTTTCATTGAGTTAGACAAGGCTGTGATCCATGTGATCAGTTTGGTTCATTTTCTGTGATTGTGGTTTTCATTCTGCCTGCCCTCTAATGGATAAAGATAATAGGCTTGTGGAAGCTTCCTGATGGGTGAGAGTGGCTGTGGTGGAATCTGGATCTTGTTCTGATGTGTGGGGCCATGCTCAGTAAATCTTTCATCTAATTTTCTGTTGATGGGCGGGACAGTATTCCTTCCAGTAATGACAACCACCTTCAAAAGGACTTATGCCAGCATGCTTGATCTCCCAGGACTGTTGTATTCAGAGCCCCTGACCCCATGGAAGGCCACTGTCGACCCATGTCTCCATTGCAGACTCCTGGACATTCACAGGCAAGTCTGACTCCATCTCTTGTGGGGTCACAGCTCCTTACTTCTGGGTCCTGATGTGCACAAGGTTTTGTTTGTGCCCTCCAAGAGTCTGTTTCCCCAGTCATGTGGAAATTCTGTAATCAAATCACACTGGACTTCAAAGTAAAATTCCCTGGGGGTTTTCAGTACCTTTGCTGGATCACCAGGTTGGGAAATCTGTTGTGGGTCCTAGAACTTTTGAAATAGTGCAAGAACTTCTTTGCTATAATTGTTCTCCAGTTTGTAGTTTGTCTGCTTGGTGGCTCTAAGCTGGACCTCAGGAAGCAGCTCTATGAACAAAGCCAGTGGAGGTGATGGAATGCCAGCTGAACTATTTTAAATCCTAAAAGATGATGCTGTTACAGATGCTGCACTCAATACGCCAGCAAATCTGGAAAACTCAGTAGTGATCACAGGACTGGAAAATGTCAATTTTCATTTCAATCCCAAAGAAATGCCAAAGAATGCTCAAACTACCATACAGTTGCATTCATCACACACACTAGCAAAGTAATGCTCAAAATTCTCCAAGCAAGGCTTCAATAGTAAGTGAACCAAGAACTTCCAGATGTTCAAGCTGGAGAAAAGGCAGAGGAACCAGAGATCAAACTGCCAGCATCTCCTGGATCATAGAAAAAGCAAGAGAATTCCAGAAAAACATCTACTTCTGCTTCATTACTGTGCTAAAGACTTTGATTGTGTGGGTCAAAACAAACTGTGGAAAATTCTTAAAGTGGTGGGAATACCAGACCACCTGACCTGCCTCCTGAGAAATCTGTATGCAGGTCAAGAAGCAACAGTTAGAACTGCACATGGAACAACAAACTGGTTCCAAAACATGAAGGGAGTACATCAAGGCTATGTTTTGTCACCCTGTTTATTTAACTGATATGCAGAATACATCATGAGAAATGCCAGGCTGGATGAATCACAACCTGGAATCAAGATAGCTGGGAGAAATATCTATAACCTCAGTTATGGAGACGACATCACCCTTATGGCAGAAATTGAAGAGGAACTAAAGAGCCTCTTAATGTAAGTGAAAGAGGAGAGTGAAAAAGTTGGCTTAAAACTCAACATTCTAAAAACAAAGACCATGGCATCCATTCCCATCACTTCATGGCAAGTAGATGGAGAAACAACAGAACCAGTGAGAGACTTTATTTTCTTGGGCTCCAAAATCATTGCGGATGGTAACTGCAGCCATGAAATTAAAGGACTCTCACTCCTTGGAAGAAAAACTATGACAAACTTAGCCAGCATATTAAAAAGCAGAGACATTACTTTGCCAACAAGGGTCCATCTAGTCAAAGCTATAGTTTTTCCAGTAGTTATGTATGGGGATGTTAGAGTTGGGCCATAAAGAAAGCTGAGCACCAAAAAATTGATGCTTTTGATCTGTGGTGTTGGAGAAGACTCTTGAGAGTCCCTTGGACTGCAAGGAGATCAAACCAGTCAATCCTAAAGGAAATCAATTCTGAATATTCATTGTAAGGACTGATGCTGAAGCTGAAGCTTCAATACTTTGGCCACTTGATGTGAAGAACTGACTCCTTAGAAAAGACCCTGATGCTGGGAGAGATTGAGGGCAGGAAGAGAAGGGGTTGACAGAGGATGAGACAGTTGGATGGCATCACCAACTCTATGGACATGAGTTTGAGCAAGCTCCGAGTGTTGGTGATGCACAGGGAAGCCTGGTTAGCTGCAGTCCATGGAGTCACAAAGAGTCAGACACAACTGAGCTACTGAACTGGACAGAATTGAATTGAACTGAACTGCTAAAGCCCTAAAGATGCTTCCAAGTTTACAACAGAGAAACAGAAAGTATGGTTGACTTTTTAATTACTAACTCTCTGTGTCTCCTTCCCCAACCCACTAACTTTTCCTTTTCACTTAAGCATAAGGCCCAGGGAGAAAAGGGAATAAGGAGAAGTATATACACTGTCTTCTGTTGCTGATATCTCTGTAGTTTAGATGTGGCAAAAGTTAAACACTGACCCATTCATTCATGGGATACTTCTTCATATTACTTAGAAATCATCATATTTATGAATGATATTACAGTTTCCTTGCCAAAGGCTAGCCACTTCCAACTATTGCCTTCAGCTCTTGGGCTTCAGAAAATACACTGATTAGTCAAGTTCCCTTCTCCTCCCTCAAGTTCATATCTTGTCTGTGGAGAACCCACATACATGCTGAGTCATTGATGGAAATGTAGTTTATTCCCAGTATCACTCACCTCAGGTGGAGAGCTTCTTCCATCACAACCTCCTACTTCTCGACTTTGTAGATACGTGTCAAATACTAGCTCCTATTTTCCTCAAACTCCCACAGCCCAATGACATGATCTCCAAATGGATTACTTGAAAACCTCATACATGTAAATCCATGGCTAATTCAATGTATGACAAAAACCACTGCAATGCTGTAAAGTAATTAGCCTCCAACTAATAAAAATAAATGGGAAAAAAAAAAAAAAAAAAAAAGAAAACCTCATCTCAAAACCCGAGGTGAGAAAAAAGAACCCAACTTCCTTTACCCATAATGTTGGAAACAGAAAACTCAGAGGATGTGGTCAACTTTCTGAAAAATAAATCTTCTCTCCTCCCCTTGCTAACTTCTCAATCTTCCTCCCTCTCGACCGGAGGTGAGATGAAATGCTGTAGCACACTTGCTCCTGACTTCACTAGCATCAAGTTTCCTTTGGCTTCCAAGATACAACACTGGCCATCGCTGTTGCCATAGCTTGCAGGACATCATGTTCCAAGTCCTGCATATACAGTCTAGCAGCTCACTTTAAACTATGTAGGGTTCACTGGGTCACATTTAGTCTCAGATTTGGAGCAATGCTCTGGTGCAATTTCAAGGCAACGAGTAAAATGTAATAATCTGTTAGACTATACACATGTGTACCTATGCATATATGCATCTATATCTATATATTACTTTATCACAAATACAGATTCGCACATATATGTGTGCCTGAGCCTATATGTACATGAAGAGTGGAAATACAGTACTTACCAGAAAAAAATTTAATGTGATAAGATAACTGGTGATTTTATTTTCTTCTTTTGTCCTTCTGCTTCCTAAAATGCCATGCCTTATTCTTAAAATCATTTGAAAAGTATATTTTTATATAAACATATAACAGTGGATTTTATTTTAAAGGTATGAATGTAGTTCAACAATAAAACAATCACTGAAAAAGAATGAACAAACCAGAAGCAGACTTTAAAGAAATTTATTATGTGATAAAAAAGCTATAGAAAATTAAGAATTCCTTAATGAATAGTATTTAGATATTTTGAAATCACCTTCATAATATCAGATGAGTTCAATAATATATAATCTATACACATACACACATGTGCACACATACATATATGCATAGCATACATCTCTATGCATGCATATATGTGATTATATATATTAAGTATATATGAAATCAATTGTTTAAAAAATTAGAAGTAAATAGGGTTGATCAACATGTATTAGGTCACTAGAATGGGGATAAACTTAAAAGCAATATAAGCAGGCACAAATGAAATGAATAGGTTTGGGTGTATAATTTTGATACTTTCACAAAGAAATACTAAGAACCACTAGTCTGGAAATACCCCCAAATGTGACAAATTTACAGACTGTTTTTAATATATGGCTTTCAAAGGAATTAATCTAGAGAAAAATCAAGCAAACTGAAATAAGGTAACGTTTCCTTCCTTTCTTTCTCCATATCACAAACATTTATTGAGTGATTTCTCTATACCAGGAACTTTAATGAACACTAAGGAAGTAAACACACATATTCCCTAGCCTAAAGAATCATAAAGTCTAATTATCATGATAGACAAGTAAACAACATTATAACACTTTAAGTGCTATGTATGAATTGCAATAGCAATTTCATAAGGCTTGTTACAGAAACCCATTTAAGAGTACCAAACATAAGTGTGAGCTGAAGTTTGAGAGGTACAAGAGTGCAGGGAAATTTCCTTAGGAGAGGTGAAAACATAGGGTCGCTTACATGAAAGATAAAAGATGGCTTAGAATTCCAGCTCTAACTCTTATTGGTAGCTCTCTGTCCTTGGGCAATTATTCTCTGAGTTTCAGTTTCCTTTTCCATAAATTGGGAATAATAGTAGCACGCATGTGTGTGCTCACTCAGTCATGTCCGACTCTTCACTGTGGACTGTAGCCTGCTAGGCTCCTCTGCTCCTGGGATGGACTGCCCAACACACTGGAGTGGGTTGTCAATTCCTCCTCCAAGGGATTTTCGCATCCTAGGGATCAAACCCGTGTCTTCTGTGGCTCCTGCATTAGCAGCAGATTCTTTATCACCAAGCCACCTGGAAGGCCTAGTAACACTCAAAGGGAAACTAAAAGGATTTAATGAGAATTATTTAGTTATTAGAAATTTAATAAGTCCCCAGTGAACAGATAAAAATAACAAAATTCCTTTCAAAGATTGGAAACTGAGGAAAGAATCAAGTCTTTGCAAACTACACAGTATAGTTGAAGTATAAATGTGAAGACAGATATGGAGAGAAGGAAGGCTTTAGAAATACATAAGGGATAGATGATAAAAAAAATTCAAAGGAAAACTACATAGAATTTTTAGCAAAAGACTACACAGTAAGAGTTTCTTTTTACAATGATCAATATGTCAGTGATGTGTAGAATGTATTTGAATATAGTGTGACCAGAAATGTTTATTGAAAAAGTTTGCATATAATGGATGCACTTATTCACACTTGTGTTGTTCAAGAGTCAACTGTAGTTAGAAGGTCTCAATAACCCATCTAAGAAATAATGATGACTTGAAGGGAGGAGGTATATATTCAAGAGATGTTAATAAACAGAATCTATAGAATTTGAAAATTAACAAATGGGAAGAGTAAAAAAGTTTTTAAAAAAAGATTGTTTCTAGGTGCCTAGCTTAAGTTACTCAGTATACAGCATTTGGAAAGATAAGAAATACAGAAGGAAGATGAAATGTGATTAATGTTTTTAAAGACAGTGGAGTAGTCCTTGTATTGTTCACCAGTATCAGATTTTCTTCTAGTTCCAAGCATAAAGGAAGGTTACACTTTCTCATCCCCAATTACACAGGGACTACACTTTACTTTGGATAATTAAGTAAGTGCAGTGGATAGAGCAGAGAAGGCAATGGCACCCCACTCCAGTGCTCTTGCCTGGAAAATCCCATGGACGGAGGAGCCTGGTAGGCTGCAGTCCATGGGGTCGCGAAGAGTCGGACACGACTGAAGCGACTTAGCAGCAGCCGCAGCAGCGGTGGATAGAGTTAGAGCTAGAGATCTATCATTAGTGCATTATTTCCAGCTCACCATTCTCTAGCCACATAAAGACAACCCGCCATGTTCCAGAAAAGGGAGTTTCCATCAATGAAGGTCCTATTAAGGACACCATGCTTCAAAAAAATTCTCCTTTGACAACTTAAAAGTTCCATGAAATTTTAAGTTACACACACATTGAGAACATTGATGAGTTCTATCATTTTTTGTGAGGAAAAATAAAAGCATCAGTTAGCCACAGCTTGAATTTTGATTCTAAAATCACAGGTATTCTCAACGGCACTGAGTCTCTTTAAATATGGTTCATTATATCTACCCATAGGTCTATAATCCAGACTTTTGGTCTTGGAAAATTATACAATGTTGAGCAGCCTTAATCACCTTAGAATTGAGGTAATAAATTTGAGACTACCTTTATTGGATTTTTGTGAGCATTAAATGACTTTACACAGGTAAGAAAACAGAGTAGTGACTGATTCATGGTAAGCATTTAGTTAATAGAATTCTCCAATTGCTTATTTTTAGGCTTTTTATGTACCCCTTTGTCCCTTATATTTTGGATTTCCTCACAGAATTCCATCATTCTTTCTCATGAGCTACACATTTGCCAGTTTCATCTAATCCTCTCCCAGAATTTCATTTACCATTTATATTTGCTGACACTTGAATCATCAACTTCATCCTGGAATTCTTTCCCAAACTACAGGCTGTTAACTTCTAACCAGACACCTCAGCTCAGACATCTCACAGATATTTCAAACTGAACATACTTTAAAATAGACTCTTCCTTTTTCCCTGCAAAACCATCCCTCCATGTCCTGTGTTCCTGATTTAATGAGCTTCATCACCATCCATTCTGATGCTTATGTCAGAAGTCTGGATATTTTCCTTATACAGTGCCTTTTTTACTCCTTACACTTCATCAGTCACACATCCTACAAATAGCATCACCTAAAATCATTCTGAATATTGCTCTTTCAGTCACAGAGACAATTATCTTATCTCTCTTATATTAGTATTTTAAGCTTTCTAATTGGTCTTCCTGCCTCTATTTGAATGGATTATCTGCTTTATAATTAGAGTGTTTTTCTAAACTAAACAATTGAATAACTTTATGAGATGCAGTTTTAAAAATTATTTTTATTTTGTATTGTGGTATAGGTGATTAACAATAATGTGATAATTTCAGGTGAACAGCAAAAAGATTCAGCCATACATATACCTGTTGATGTTGTTACTCTTAGTTCAGTGGTTAAGACTCTATGTTTCTAAGGCAGAGAACGTGGGTTCAATCCCGGGTCAGGGAACTAAGATTCCATGTGCCATGCAGCCAACAAACAAACAGAAAACCCTCCTCACTTTATAAGCGTACAGTTCAATGAGTTTACTAAATTTATAGAGTTGTGCAACTATTGCCAAAATCCAGTTTTAGAACTTTTTCATCACCCAGAAAGTTCCCTTATGCTGTCTGTTTGCATTTCATTTCTACTCCTACCCACCACCCTCGGCAACCATTTCTCTGTTTTCTCTCTCTATAAACTTGTCTTTTCTAGATGTTTTGTATCTAAAATAGAAATTTTATTGTTATTTCCCACCTGGGGAGCCTACAACAGCCTCCATTTTTTTCTCTTTAGAAAATCCAAATTCCTTGAAAAACAGGGCAGTTTAGAAAGAACCATTCTTTTTTTTTAATATGGAATACAACTGATCTTTTTTTCTTCATTTTTTTGGTGTACTAAAACACTAAAGTATAGTATTTCTTTTTAAAAGTTAGAAAGATAAAGAGAAAATGAGAACTAGTTTGTTTCAAATCCTAAGCTAAAAGTTGAAGCCGTGGGTTTAATGGGCACCAAAGGTTATTGTCAAAGAAGACTTGAAAATAACAAAATAAAGTACCTCTTGGAAAAACAAAACCAAAAAAAAAAAAAAAAAGACTAAAGGTAGGTAGGAGAGATGAAGAGTGGTGGTGAGGTTTGTAAGAACATGGGAACAATCCTTAGGAAATTAGGTAAGAAGAAAGGGGTCCACAACCATGTGGACCTGACGACAGAAATAGGCAAAGGGTAGGTCAAGTAACACAAAAACTGAGTTCTGACCTTTGGGAACATGCAGTGTGGCAGGAAATCTAATATGCTGATTCTGAGCAAGTCTCATTTGCCATCTGTGACAGAATGATACAGAAAAGAATGGAACTACTTTGGAGCCCTGACCTGAGAACCTTGGTAATGATTCATCTTTTATATCCTGACCCTCTTTGGTCTTCTATCCTCATATTATTACACTGTGCTACAGACATTTTAAGCTTCTCCTAGATCCTGATATGAGGATCCAGGAGACAACTCAATGGACATGAGTTTGAGCAAATCCGGGATATAATGAAGGACAGGAAAGCCTGGCAGGCCACAGTCCATGGGGTCGCAAAGAGTCGGACATGCCTGAGTGACTGTGATCAAGCAACAGATCTTGATAAGGTTATGTCTCCCCACTATCGCCAACACAGGAGTTTTTTTGTTTTTTTTTTTTTTTTTACTAAATCATTCTAAACATCACTCGACATCTGACTATTTCTACATGTCCAAACTTACATATTTCAACCGAGTCATTAAATATCCTTTTCTGAGCTCAATCCCACATTTCATTGTGTGTATGTGCTCAGTCGCTAAGTTGTGTCTGACTCTGACTCCATGGACTGCCCACCAGGCTCCTGTCCATGGGATTTTCCAGGCAAGGATACTGTAACGGGTTGCCATATCCACCCAGGGGATCTTCCAGACACAAGGATCAAACTCACATCTCCTCTGTCTCCTTCAATGGCAGGGGAATTCTTTACCACTGAGCCACCTGGGGAGCTCACATTTGAAGAGGAGATTTTAATAAGTTGTCTCCCAAATCCCAGTACTGGCCTGCAAATGAGACTTTTGCATTTCCATACTGTAATTGTCTGTTTTCCTATGTCTAATCCATTGTACAGAATGTCCACTGAGAACAGATACTATATTTCATTCACCTGATATGTCTCCATTGCTGATCACAGTAAATGGCACATAATTAAGGCTTATATCTATGGAACTAAAATATGGAATTATATCTATGGAACTAAAATAACTATAAACAATTATAATAATTATTTTTAACATTTTAGAATAATTATTGATATAAATAATTTTAAAACACTGTATGCACAATGTACAATTAAAGTAATATTTAAAGAAATTCAAATCAATAGATTTTTAAATCTTTCTCCACAATCTTTTATTGCAGTTATATAGTTCTAGTTTTTCTCTATGCATCTGTAATATGCTCTGATTTTTCTTGACTTATTAAGAATATGTTCATTTTTTGAGATCCATACATTATTAATCCTTATTAGTCTTTTTCTTTGTATAGGTCCATAGCTCCCTTAATGAATAAAAGGTTTCCTATTCTCTCTGGATCTGTGTTATCACCAACTTGATGGGAAATTTCAAAATTCCTAATCCAAGTCCTAGTCTTAGTTCTAGTTCCTGAAATTTATTTCAGCTAAATCTGAATTGTCACCAAAGAACTTTCTGATCATGCCAGTAATGGCCTTAGATCTTCCCTAAATTTCTAACATCTCAAATAGCTTAAGGTATTCTCCAGCTTTTTCATTACTGTATCAGGGAAGAAAAATTCTGAGCATGACAAACCCATATTTATAAGAATAAAATGCTAGAAGGAAGTGTCTTCCCTCATGTCACCACTTCCTCATCCTTTGATGTCTTCTAGAGGTACATGAAAAGAGTATAATTGCTACAGACCAGGCACACTGGTAGAAGCTGGCATCTCTCAAAGACTGAACTTTCCTTAAAAAGCTGATATCCAAGTACATTTAAATAGATTTTTTAAAAACAGGAGATCATTTCCAGTTTCTTTCTTTAATAAATCCATACATATGAGTGATTTTACTGAGAGCCATTTTATATGCATAAAATAAGAAACTGTGAGTATAAGCAGGAACTCAAAGACTAGGCAAGGAGAGAGACGAGAGTAAATTGAGTTCCCAGGCACATGAACACTTAGATGTGAAGACCAGAGGAAGGACCAACAAGGACCTCCAAAGAAAATCCAATCCCTACAGCATAAGAAAACTAGTAGGGTATGCATTTCCAGAAAATGAAGAAAGATTCCAAAAAGTAGGGGGTATCAAACTGTGGCATTTACCGCTTACTATCTAAATAATATGAGCAATTAAGATTGACCATAGAATTTGGCAACCTGAATACCACTTGGAACCACAACCATTACATACTTCTCAATATCAATCACCTCCCCTGCAAAAAATATCAAGATTCATTTCATGAAAAAAGTGTGGACTAAATAAGATAATACATGAAAGCACCTAGCATAATGCCAGCAACAGAGGTATAAGCAAGAGGTTTTTTAAATTATTGATACAGATTGAGGTTGTCTGTAACACAGACCACCTGAATACAGTATGCTTGACAACCATGTGAGAGAGAATTTGGCTGAAGTGTCTAGTATGACTGGAAGAAGCAGAAATGATTATAGCTCAGAGAAGAAGCTGGAACCAGAGACAATGAGCAGAAAAATAGTGTGAGAAGGACAATTCCTTGGATAACAATTAAAGAAATACACCTCTCATGATTTTGTGTTTTACCCTATCTCATACCTGGTGACTGCACACTTTTTAAACATTAGTTAATATTTGGAAAGCATTGGAAAACAACAAACTTCTCTTAAGGACAAATGGTATATCAAGTTTAGTGATCTAAATAAGCATAATGTCACAAGTTAAAATTCCATTCTTATCTCCTACACAATATATTGTCTAACTCCATAATTTTACAATCAACACTTTTACATTTTGTATCTACATAAATATCTACAGGTGGGCTTCCCTGGTGACTCAGTGGTAAGGAATCCATCTGTCAATGCAGGAGACATGGGTTTGATCCTTGGATCAGGAAGATCCCCTGGAGAAGGAAATTGCAACTCGCTCCAGTATTCTTGCCCGAGAAATCCCAAGGACAGAGGAGCCTGGCGGGCTATAGTCCATGGGTCACAAAGAGTCAGACATGATTTAGCAACAAAACAATAACAACAAATAACTATAGATTTATTATATAGTTCTTGTGGTCTTTGATATATAAAATTACTCCATTTGGCTAATTTTTAGTCAATGGCCTTCTGATTTTATAAGATTTCCCCTATTTTTCCCTCTTCTCATCAGATTTAAAATTAGTTATATAATCGGTCATGGTAAACATCTTAAATAATGGTGTGTCCTACAAGACAGCTAAAAGCAACTTGTGTTTTTAGAAGTATTTTTCATCATAATGATCATGGCCATGACATCATGATCATATTGAAGCTGAGTCTGGATGAAGCATAATGTAAAAGAATTAATGCTGCAAAAGGCTGGTTGAAAGTTTGCCCTTAAATAATGCATTTGTATGAATCATTTCTTTCTCTATAAATTTTTAGAAAAATACTAATTTTTGGAAGCCTATTTTTATGCATTCTTTCAGAACCATCTTATGCTCATTTTCTATCTTAACATTTACGTAGGAAATTTGGTTTGCAAAGCAAAGCATATGTCCTTATTTATGTAGGTCTGACATCCGCGATTAAAAGTAATGGTTGACTTGCAAGAAATGTATTTGCTCAAATATATAGCTTAAGCTTTATCAATTTTTTCTAGGCAAGGTTTTTATTCTAAAATAAATTCAGAACTGATAAATATAGTAGTGAAAAAAATCAAATGATTCCATTTTGGGAAATGCAAAGTCATTTTGAATTTAGATTTCATCTGGATTTCTCCACCTGCTCTTTGGATTTTTTTTTAATTTTAGAAGAAAATGAAGGTAGCAAACTGAAAAAGCAGCAGTTAACTATCTAGTGAGCCCACACATAACTCAATGATTCCAGGCACTAAACTCACTAAAGAAATTATAGGAAGTTGGCAATTCAAATGCCTTCCCTTTATACAAACTGCATGAACATTCCAAACTACTGATTCTTCTCCTAAGGTTGCTCATTTCTAAATAAGGGTATCCAGGTTATGGACATTTAAGAAAGTGAAAAGCCTTTGTAAATCTAAAATCTAAAGTGAAATTATTTATTTCAAATTTTATTTAATCATTTTGCAAATCTACTGGAAAAATAAATATTTTTTAATTTATATTTTTGTGGAACTTTAATACTAACACTGAAAATATAATGATCACCTATTTGGTGGTGTTTTACTTCTTGACTCCACAGATGGGAGAGAGAAGCAAGGAACAGTATTAATGAATGTTTCTCATCAGCTCTTTCTCATCTACCCCGTGAGAGTATTCTCAGTTGGCAGAAAGCTCAAAGATGGCCAAATTTTTGGTTTGTTCAAGTATTTCTAAGCAGGAGTGTACTTCAACCATCCTGGAATGGAAACTATGTTCTCTGGACAAAAACTCCTTTGAAAAAAATAGTATTTTACTATTAGTTTGACAGATTGCTCATTTTTTGCTTGCAATTTCCTTAAAATTGGACAATGTTTTCTAATGTCTTACTTTAACCAATTACTTTTCATTTAAAATTCATTTAAACCATTCTTTGGCTATTTGGCTAGAAGTAGTCACGTGTCATAACTAGAGGAAAGTTTCAAAAGTTCTGATTACTCTCCCATATCCAACAGCACAAAAAGTACTTTAAATATTGTGTTACCCATTGGGCACAGATTTCTACCTGCAAGGTTTCAGCTGGAAATTGGGTTTGGCTCATTTTCAACCCAGCACTTCCTTTCATTATCCCATTTTTTCATTTCTTCCTACTATAGTTGGCTATTTACAAGCTAAAGCCATTTATAAGCAGGGAACTCAAAAACCATCATGTACCAATCTGTATGTTATCTGGCCCTAATAAAACTCAAATATCTGCGAACATACACTAAAACTGTATCTCACAGTTAAAATTTGTCTTTTTAAAAGAAGATCGTAGATTCCCTTTATTTTCCATGTTATTCAGATTTAAATCCCCAATTTCTTAAGTATGTCTATATTTCACATTCCTTGCTTTTGGACTTTGAAAATGGCTGACACTAAGTTTCTCTATTCACAGTGAAATAGACTTAAAGCTTCTATGTTAGAACAAGAGGACACACTAAGGCATCAGTCTTCAGAAGTGCAGAGCTGGTTACAAATCCACTTTACACCACATCAAGTTAACAAAAACAAAAACAAATCACATCCTTTCTGACTAAGCCCTATGGATGACAAATGAGTGGATGTCTCTAAAGATCTAGATTTAGCCTAGGAGTGTGGGTTTCTTTAACACTTTTCAGCCACTCTGTCACACCAGATCAGAAATGAGTCTCTGCACCCAGCAGCAGCTGTTGAAGTGTTCTCTCTCTGCACCTCCCAGAAACGATTGCTTTCCTTCTGCCTTTTTCAACTCTCACTCTAATTCTGGTTCAGGGTTTGTTTTCTGCTCAGTTCATAGTACCTTGCCATAACTGCCTCCTCTGCTCTTTGCCTTAATGTCTCCTATGGGTGTTCTTGTCCGACAGAAATCTAGACATTCCGGCAGCAAAGTGGACACTTGGGCATCAAATGGCCAAACAGAGTTAGTGAAATGCAAGATTTCTGGTCCCAGATGCAGTCTCCAAAGGAGTGGAATATCTCATCTTTCAACCAAAGGTTTGTTTTTCTATCTGGTTATAGGCTTTTTCATCAGAATACAGAAGTTACATTTCTCCTATGTGGCACTCAGAAGTCATAGCCATATATATTCAGGACAGGCAAAAACCCCAGTGAGGATATGCTCTTTCAAACTATCTGAAACTACTTCTGACAGAGAAACTAACCATCAGACGAGAGTTTACTCCACAACACTCTTATTTAGAACAGAATATTAGGCCCAGCTTAATTTATTTAATCGCTTTATAACATTTAATCACTTCATAACATTGTTTTCATCTGACTAAGTATCAGAATGCACAAATCTTAAAGATACTATTTTTAACTGGTATAAACCCAAGAGGAAATTTGAAAGGTTGCTTGGTGCATTCTCATCCCCCCACCTTTTTTTTAGACTCCAAATCTTAGTCTTCCAAACACTGAACTATCACATTTAAAAAACAACAACAGAATCTTCCAGTGTAAGACTTCATGGGCCTGGAGATGTGCTGTCATCTCTATTGAAATCCATCCACCAACTCATCTGCCCAGCTTACACCCAAACCACAATTCTCAAATCTCTACTACAACTGAGTTCTTTCTTAGTTAGGTATTAGAGAACAGGTGACAATCTCACCTTGGGAAACAATTCTATAATATTCTAGCTCCTATAACCTATCCTAAAAGTGTCTTAATTTCTAAACTTCTTAGGTGAAATGTAGAGTTCACAACTGACAATGGATACCTATCACAAGTGAATCTGACTAACACTGTGTATATTTAATTTCTTACTATTAGACAGTCTATACAACTATTCTATTATTAACAGTTCAAGAAATGATCTTGTAAAGCTAAGGACCAAGGGAAGGCAAAAGTAAACTATACAATGAAGGATCTGATATTCTTCTCTACATATGTAATATGGTATTTTAATGAGTCAAGTCAGTTTGAATAGTTAAACTCCAAATAACCCTTACAAATTATTATCTGAATTTAAGGCACTATTCCACATACAATCCAAAATCTTTGAGGCTTGCTTTCAGTGGCTGCTTTCTGCCTACAAATTTTTTTTTTTAATCTTATCCAATCCCTTCAAAAGCATATATAGAAGAGCTTTAATGCAGATATCAGAAGAAATATGAAAAAAATATATGAAAGGATGACATTGTGATAATAAGAAATGGTTGTTGCAAGATTTTTCAAGTACATTATGAAGAAACTGACAGAGTTTTTGTTTAAATTCCAAAAATAATATACTGAGTAAAGTCTTATCTTCATGGTGAGAAAAAATGTTGAAAATGAGGTTGTCAGTAGATCTGAACACAGGTAAATTAGAGCATACTCTGGCATTTTAAACTGATTTCAGATTAATATAGCTCTTTATTGACCACACCAGAAATGATGAAACTAATCATGAAAAATTATAGACTCTCAATTGACTGATAAACTTTCCATCAAGCAGGTATCTCTTGATAACACCACTGACCTAGGATTTCCTAGCTTCTGCTGAAACCTTTTCAGAGCCAAGAAATAAGTTCCAACGTATTACACCAAAAATGTCCTTCCTTTCAGTCTCAACCAATGTCGCAATGGAAAATAAGAATGCACTCTTTGCTACAAAATAGCTCTTTCAAAAATAAAATAAAATAACTTTATAAAATAACTAACATCATCTAGCACTAAGTCATTCAAGTTTAGACTATCACTCATTTTCCTCAGTCATTCACAGAATAAAATGACTCATGGAACTTTTAAATCTTAACAAATAACTCTTAACGTCTTAACAAAGTTCAGTTAATCAACATTGTTTAGAAGTGTGACTCAGAACTAGACACAGAATCGATGTGGGGTCTGAAAATTGAATAAACAGGAATTATTAATTTGATCTGGAGTCCTACATGTATGATTTTAATCAAAGATAGCATTTGTTTTAGTTTAGCAGCTGGTGATAAAAGAAAATATATGTACTGATCTCTGCCCCTGATTCTTGGCACAGAGCTCCCGAAGCCCTTGTAAATTCCTAGGTGAAAAGATACTAGGAACATCTTCTTTTCTAATATTTGGTCTTTCACCCCAGCTCCTGACACAGGGTTTCTAAATCCCCTGGAATTTTCTGTGTGATAGTGAGAGACTTAATTCTTAGATAGTTGATAAAGAGTCTGAGGCCTTCAAGGAGGAAGGAGTCTGAGATCCTCGAGGAGAAAGGGGTACACGGCTCTCAAGGAGGAGAAAAGGACCAACTTTATTTTTTCTACATTGGTTTGTCTTAGTCACATAAGACATTGTTTTCTTTAAGCTCAGAGCTAATGATTACACAACAAAACTCATCTTGCTCAAGGGTGTGTTTTTCATTAAGCTTAGTGCGAATGAGCTTCCCTTGTGGTTCAGCTGGTAAAGAGTCTGCCTGCAATGCAGGAGACCTGGGTTGATCCCTGGGTTGGGAAGATCTCCTGGAGAAGTGAGCGGCTACACACTGCAGTATTCTGGCCTGGAGAATTTCATGATGTGGCAAAGAGTTGGACAGGACTGAGTGATTTTCACTTCACTTCTAATGATTATATAATAACAATGTATATTGTTTCTCTTCCTTAACAAGAACCTTCTGATTAATCTGGTTATCTTGTAGGAGTGGGTCTGGTAAGACCTTTCTATTGTTAGTTCTAATCTTGTTCATTTAAGATGCATCTTGTGGGAATGGGCCTAAAAGTATGTAAGCCCTTGATAAGACTAGCGGGGGAGGGGGGGGCACTCTCTGTTCCCCTTCTGATGTCTGTCATAAGCATTCTCTGTCCTTTTTCACTGTAATAAACTCCTGCCACACAAGAGCCTGAATGATCAGGCATGGTCCCTGATCCCAAAGCTATATCTTCTTCTTTGGAGGTCACGAATTTCATATCCTTCAGCATAGGCTATCTATAGGGGTGCCTTTTGTTCTAATAAGGTGACTCTGGGTAGATTCTCAGATGGCTCTTGGATGGGGGCTGGTCACCAGAAACACCAAGCCATGATTAGCAGCTTGGAATTTTCAAGCCTAACCCCCATTCTCTAGAGGAGAGGGACTGGAAGAGGAGTTAGTAACTGCTCATGCTTACAAGAGGAAACTTCCATAAAATTCCCAAAAGTACAGAGTCCAGAGAACTTTCAGTTTAGTGGACACATCCACACACCAGAAGGATAGTACTGTACACCCCAGAAATTCCTGACCCTCCCAGAACTTTATCTGACTGTTCATCAGTATCCTGTATCATATCCTTTAAAAACATAGGAGGAAGACTAGAGGGTTTTCTAAGCAGTAACCTAGATACAGCATTATTGCTTTGCGTTTCTTTCCTAATGAAGCACATCAATCATTTTCATGTGACATTCTTTCAAAGGGCATTTAAACTTTTTTAAATTTATTTACTTTTTACAAATGCTTTCTTAGTAGTTTAGGGATTTTTGGTCTTTTCCCTTCTACTAGTAATAGGCACCTACTCTATCTCTAGACCTTCACATACTGCTCCCCTATTTCTATTATTCGAGACAACTAGTTGTCATTCCCTTCCCCACCAATCCTGGCTGTAGTTGGGACAACCAATGAGTTGATTGAAACAGGAGATGGGCATGTCATCCAAACTCCTTCTTCTTTTAAAAATTGGAACCAAACAAAGAAATTACATTCTTCTCTAGTGATGAAACCACGAGATGCGGGAACTGTCCAATGTTTGATGAAAATGAAGAACCACTCTGGCTATGTTCTACATCCTGTCTCTAATTCACCCCTGGATCCTAGTGTCCCCGTAGGTTCTCCAAAGGTACAGGAACTCATACTTTCATTAAAAGGAAAAAGGAAGGGAAAAACCACTTTGCCAGCAAAACAACACAGTTTAAGGGAGCAGTCCCACAGGACTGCTGCCCACTTCAGATGCCAGCTGCAAGTAGTAGGTCCCCAGGTTATTGACAGCTTCTGTCTGATGGTTACAAATCAGAGGTCCCCAGAATCCCATCCTTGGGTTCCATTAACTTGCTATAGAGTGGCTCACAGAACTCAGGGAAACCCCTATTTACATTAACTAGTTAAGAAACTTTTTGGAGGCTCTAGGGAAGAAAGCTTTCTTGTCATTCTAGCTTCTAGAGACCATCCACATTCCTTGCCTCAATGATTCCTGCCTCCATCTACCAAGGCAGAAATGCTCCACCTCTCTAATGTTCTTCTGTAGTCACATCTCTCTCTGACCCTAACCTCAAGTAAGAAAGATATTTTAAGGACTCTTGTGATTAACTTGGACACACCTGAATGATCCAGGATAACCTCATCTCAAAGTCCTTAATTTCAAGTACATATGCCAAGTCTCCTTTGCTTTCCAATGTCATGTATTCAACAGTTCTGGGGGCTTAGCATAGACATAGGCATAGGCAGAGAGGGTGGTGGTAAGGGGATGGGACTTTCTTCTGCTTCCCACTAAAAATGAGAACATTCCATCTCTCACATCATTTGATTCAGTAATAAAAATATATTAAACAGGAGAAGCCAGACACTCTCCATGTTTAGCAGCCTGTTAATCAACTTTATTTGGAAACAGTTTAATTTCAAAATGACTCCTTCAAAATTGATTTTCTGGAAAGGAAATTTCTGCTGGTTTTATCTTTTCCTGAAGATGAGTTTGAAGATTTTTATTGGATTTCCCCAGCAAACAATCAGAACGCAATCTTTGAAATGTAGAAGCAAAAGTATTTCCATACCCACATCCTTGAAGCCTCAGGCTGCTATCATTCCTGAGTGTAGAGAGTAAACACAGCATCTCTCTGTTTTACTAATTGCTTTGTTTCCCCAAGCTGCCAGCTCAACATCTGCCAGGCCAGAACGCACTCTCTCCACACACCAGAGAACTACTGCCGGCCAGATGAAGGACCTGAGTTCCCTGGGGTAGGGATAAGTGATTTCCAGGCACTCAGCAGGTGGTTTCCAAGAGGCAAAAACTTTCAGAGAAAATGAAGCTGAAACCCCTCCCCTCCCAAAATCTTTAGAGCGGTTACGGAGTTGTTGATTCTGTAATGATCTCATACTGTCTGCAATTTTATTGATTTTGTTTTTCAAAAGAACTGTTAAAGATGACAGTTCTCAGACATGCAGAATGTGGGCAGATGCCCATATTCTCACACAGTTCTGCCAAGATACTTTTGCATCTTTCTGCACATAAAACAAAATGAAGACATGTGTCATAGACGCCTGCTACTGGTACCCCACCCCCAGAAGAAGGGAGTTTATTGTGTGCTCATTTCCTGGATGTAGTATTAAAACAACTCCACCTAGAAAAAAATGAACAGCTCTTCCAAAATAGATTTGCTTCTGAGGCACCTTATAAACCATTCCTAATTAACAAAACCCATTGAAACAGAATTTGGGTCATCATAATCAAGTGCCATCCCCACTATTCCTAATTCTTATACTTCTTGTCACATCTACTGGTGAAGCATCAAAATACAAAATGCTGTGACAGCTTATGCTCTATTGAAGTTCAATCATCTACTGTGCATCAGAAAGGCTCATTTCAAACATGGCATGAAAGGAAGAGAAGTAAGCAAAAACCAGATTCAGAAAAGACTTGAAATAAACTGCCTCCAGGAAAACGCTCAAGAGGAAAAACTGCAAAATCATAGCCTTACCTTGGGAGACTTGGGCAGATTCACTGTCTTTTTTTTTGCTAAGCTCAGCGGAGTTAACTCTATTTTCTCCACTGTGGGATGCTTCGGAGGGCGAGGTGGGGGATGCAAGAAAGAGCTTTCATATCTCCGTATCATGTAATACTGTTCTTCAGTGATCTCTTCGACCAGAGTACTGACTAGAAATGGTCCTGGATCCCCAGAAAAATTATTAACTAACTGAACAGTCATATTCACGCGGCCAACAGGAATTTCCCAGCACTCCTTGGGGTTGGCAAAGTCACTTATGAGGAGATAAGAGTTAGTGATAGATTCCTCCAACTGTAGTCCTGGTGTAGCAGCCAAAATGTCTCTTTCAATAAAAAGATCTCTCACAGACACCTTCACATTGAAGGGCAGGCGGAACTGTGCACAAAGCTCGGAAATCTGGTACAGTTTCTTATCATGGATCACCTCTACAAAACCTCCGTCCATGTACAAGGGCAGCAGTGCTGCCTCATGGGAATTTTTGAGGATTTTTTCACACGCCAGAACATCCATCATTTTTCTAATTCCTTCACAGAGGACTTCAGTTGTCTGTGAGTGATGCACTAGAAACTCATCCCCGACAGATACAGACGACAGCTCCTCAAAGGGGGAATGAAAGCCTTTGGTGGCCACCACGTGCAGAAGCTCCTTTTCACTCTTTGCTATCTCAAGGTCATAGGCAGTTGGGAACTCTCGAGGTCGCCGCTTGAATCTGCCTTTATAGCTAGTGGGGATCAAGAAGTGTCTTTTAGGGGAATTGCTTCTAATTTCTGAAGCCAAGATCTTTGATGCCTGGCACTTTTTGTGGATCACAATGGTTTTCCCAGGCTGTAAAATGCTTATGGGTAGCTGGTTTCCTTGGGGCGCTTCTATGACTTCAGCTACTATGGGGAACTCTTTATTGGTCATTTCATAAAGATCTTGTGTAGATAACACCTGAAGAAACCAGTTGGCATCATAGCTGTCGGTAATGTCTTTGACTTCAACATCTAAACTGGGGAGGATACGGACTATATCCTTTCGGACTGAAAAAGAAAAGACATTTTTTTGCATCAAAATGTTGCTCTGGAGTAGTATTAAAATCACTCCAGGAAACCCAAGGAAGAGGGGAAATGTGCATACATGTGGCTGATTCACTTAACCGTACAGCAGAAACTAACAACCTTGTAAAGCAACTATGCTCTAATTAAATAAATATCCTAGGGAAATGGCACCCCCTCCAGTACTCCTGCCTGGAAAATCCCACGGATGGAGGAGCCTGGCAGACTTCAGTCCATGTGGTCACAAAGAGTCGGACACAACTGAGTTACTTCACTTCAAAGAAAGTTAAAAAAAAAAAAAAACTCAATCCAGGTAGCACAAATAAACGTATTAGAAAATCTCAGATACTTATGATATAACATTGCTTATGCATGACTTTCCCGTTTTTATATTTAAAAATGAAATAGACTGTAAATAAAACCAACATCCATAAATCTGCCTAGTTTTATAAATGGACATTAACTAGTATCTTGGAGCCCTACAAACGTCACCAAAATCATATCCTCCTCACTTTAACCTAAGAGTAGTCATTCCTCCGATTTTGGTGTTAACTATCCCAATTCTTTTTTGTAGTTTATCATACATAACATACATGAATGTATGTACATGTGTTTAAACATATGAGTGTCTTTTCAGATAATTTATTATATCATTTTAGGTCATGGTTTTGCGGTCCATATAGTGTATATAAAATAATCTTAGAGGAAAGTTTGGGTATTTTACATAAGATTCTTCCGCATAAGCCTCAAGGCATACAATCTTTATACAAAATTCTATCCTATCGGGTGTAACTGTTTTGCAAAATCATGGGATATAAAATATTCAAGATTAAGTAATATGTGGAAATGGATACCAAAAGGCAGTCTTTTTCCAGTGTGAAAAATATTCTTCTCTTTGCTGGTGCTGCCTTAACACCTAGACAGAAAAGAAGTAGTACAGAATGTTACAGTCAAAAGACCACTCAGGAATTTTAGGTTTGCTGGCAGAGTACTTAATGATGCATTCTCTGCCAATGTGTCACCGGGAATAATGAATCTCTTTATTTTTTCCAAGAGCCCACTGTCTCAGAAGTCTTTCTTTGAGCCTACAGAGACACTTAAAATATTGTCCTGAAATCATCTGCTCTCCATATGCTGTCCCACACAGTATCATTACAGATGATCTTGCATCAAAAAATAAAATTTTACATTAATATTAAAAGGATTTTATAATGGTTTGTATTTTCTCAAAAATTTCTTAACACTTAATGTTTTGTAGCCTTTTTATGATCTACCATTGTTTTCCAGTATATCTAGCTACCCTTCTGTCAATATTCTTTCTTCCCTGTATGCTTTTGTAAATGAATAATTTGGAATATTTGGAAGACAGAATTTTTCTTTTATAAAACATTACCTATATTAATATGTTTTATATTACTGTTTATGCATCATTTGAAAACTCTAATTTGTGTCATATTACTTGTACATGCTGCATAAGAGAGTTCCTAAAAACACACAGCATGATACTGTATTATTTTATTTTCTTGAACATAAAAAATTTTTAAAAAATCAATGGTTGTCTATAGGTTGAAGGTCAGTAAAAACCTCAAAGATTTTCCATTAAAAAAGAAAAGAGGGGAAATTTTTTAAAAAAAGCTTTATCAGTTCATTTTATAAAATTTGGTAAACTCAAACTTTTGAAATTGTAATTTCAAAAATTATAATGTAATTTTAGGAACTTTAAAATCACACTTATTTCAGTTGAAATGGACAGTGTTTAAGAATTATAGAGCTAGGACTAGATGGGTTCATAGACTCAAGTCATTTCTCAAGTTGAGGGCACAGCTTGACCCTGGTAGAATAGATGACATCAAGGAGTTTCTGAGTTTCTAAATTGAACAGAAAGACCATAATACAAGCTAGATCACAATCCACATTTGGGCACAATGAGTACAGTGGGGAAAGAACTGTCTTAATACTTTAGGATGATTTCATTGCCAGAGAAAGCCTATGGGCCAGGATACCTAACTTCTGTTCAGTTTTATGTATCTAATTCCTGACCTATATTCAATGCTTCTGTACCAAATCCACTGAAGATATGCTACCTTACCTGATCCTACTTGTAATACCAGCAGTATTTGAATAGTAGATTTGACTCTGCTATATATATTTCCTTTTTTTTTTTTTCCACTTTTTTTCCCCACTTATTTCCTTCTTATCATTCTTCTCTACTTTTTTTCTGGTTTCTTCTCCTCTACACACCACCTACTACCCCCGCACCCCACCCCCCCACCCCCCAACCACACACACACATACCTTTTAATGTTTCTTGGTTCTGCTTCTTTCTTTGTCTACACTCACACCCACTTGATCTTACACAGTCTCACATCTGTCTTTAAGTCTCATCTGTATGCTGATGATTCTTCAATGTGTATCTCTAGCCAAATAATTCTCCTGCACTCCAAATATCTACTTATGATCTCCACTTGGATGTCCAAAAGATGTCTCAAAATTAACACGTTTACAGTGAAATTCTGATCTTCCCAACCCAAACCTAATCTATCTGTTGCTCATTCTTCTAAGAAAAATCCCCTCATGCTTTAGACAGGGTGAGGAGAAAAGTAACCATTTTGAAACACATCCAGATCACTCACTTCTCATTAAAAAAGTCCTTAGCTAAGAAAATCTATTTTGCTACAGCCTAGCCAACTTGGGTTGTACAGAGTCTAACTGATGTGGGAAGGGAATTACCAAACTCCAGTCCCGGATGACCATTCTATCTCACTAAAGAGATGTGAGGAAAAAAGCTGAGAAGCAAGATCAGCAAAAGACTGAGACTTAATTATAGGATTATAGAATGCTTCAGCTCCCCTACTCTTCACCAACCATATCAAAGAGACTTATATATGATAGCAGGAGATTACAATGGAAAGAATGGCATTTATGATCCTATTTAAGTAGGGGTCTCTAGAGAAAGACAACAGGGAAACAGTAAACTAGAACACTACACAGAATGTTAGTTTCTGACTCCTACAGGTACAGTAACCAATGAACACAGCCTAATTCCTATTTTAAAAGCTCACACTAAGGACCTATTACCTCAATTTCTTTTATCCTATACATTATGCCTAGCTTTCAACAAGAAATTACAAGGTATGTTAAAAGGCAAACAACAGTCTGCAGATACAAAGCAAGCATCAATACTAGACTCAGATATGGAAGAGATTTTGGAATTATCAGATTGGTGATTTAAATATGATTAATATACTAAGGGCACTAATGGAAGAAAATGCAAGAAAAGATGGCTAATGTAAGCACAGAGATGGAAACTCTTTGAAATAACCACAAAGAAATGCTAGAAATTAAAAACAATGGTAAAGAATTAAAGAATAACTTTGATGTGTTCACTAATAAACTATATATGGCTAAGGAAAGAATCAGTGAGTCTGAAGATTTGTCCATAGAAACTTCCCAAACTGAAAAGAAAAAGAATGAAAAAAAAAACTGAGAACTTTGAAGACCAGTAGGACAATTCCAAAGGTGTAATACACACATTAGAGGAATGCTAGAAGGAAAAAAGGAGAGAAAAGAAAAGATGCAATCATGATGTTATAATGGCTGAGAATTTCCCAAAATTAATGAAGTTAGCAAACAAAAAAATTGACACCTAAACATATTATAATTCAAACTACAGAAAATCAAAGAAAAGATAAAGAAGCCAGAAGCAAAAACAAAAACACAAACAAACCATTTTACCTTTGGATGAAAGAAGCTAAGAACTACATTGGACTTCTCTTCAGAAACCGTGAAAGCAGAAAGATAGTAAACAGCATATTAAATATTGAAAGAGGAAAAAAATACCAGCCTAGAATTCTGTATGTGGAAAAATTACCCTTCAAAAGTCAAGGGTGGAAGAAGATGCCATCTCAAAATATCTCTTTGGTTTAAGGATTATTTTGAGCTAAATGTACTTCAAACGTAGTAGATTCAAGAACATACTAATCTCCCCTTTCTTCCTAAAAACAGAAGATAAAGACTCCATGTTAAAGATGTCCTCCATACCAGAAGAAAGAAAACATTTTAACAGGGAGTCAAAGCCAAGATAATTCTGGACAAAAAGAACTTGTCAAAAGAATTGTATCTTCCTTTAACCTCTCCTCATAGTTTACTTTTCCACAAAAGTCTCAGTTATTCAAACCAATTTAAAAGCTGCAGGTTTCACCATTTCTTTGGGTCTTCATTTTCTTATGAGGGCTCCCACGTCAAACTTGTGTAAATTTGTATGTTTTTCTCCTGGTAATCTAAGATCAGTTTAATTCTCAGGTCCAGTCAAAAACTCTAAGAGGGTAAAGCTGAAATTTTACCTTCCCTATGAAAGTGAGGGAGAGATAAAGACTTTCTCAGACAAACAAAAATGATAAAGTATGTCAACAGCAGACTTGACTTGCAAGGAATATAAAAGAAGTTCTTCAGAGAAAAGAAAATCACATGTCAGAAACTCAGATCTACATGAAGAAAGAAGAGCATTAGAGAAGAAATAAATGATAGCAAAGGAAATATTTCTTATTTTTAAACTTTTTCTTATTTTTAATTGATAGAATAGATAACAGTTTGTTCAGAATAAAAGCTGCAACAACATATTGGATGATTACAGCACATTGATGATGCAATAAATGACAGCACTGTATAAAGGGACAAGAAAGAGTAAGTGGGCATACCCTGTTATGAGTTACCTGCACTCATCATGAAGTGGCATAGTGTTAGTTGAAAGTAGACTTAGATTATACATGCACATTTCAAACTCTAAGGTAATGACTAAAAATATTTTTGAAGTAAAGCTGATATGCTGAGGAAGAAAGAAAATGGAATCATGTAAAAGGCTCAGTTAAAACTACAGTAGGCAGGAAAAGAGTGGAATAACACATTTAGTTTTTTTGGATGGGGCCAAAGATAGATATTAGCAAAGATGTGACCACAACATCAGTCTTTAAGGATGGGGAGAAATTACAAGCTAAGATAGGATATGAGAAGGCACATCCTAAGAAAACCACAATTATAGAAAAGGAAGCAGACTAAAAGGATATGGTCAGTGATCAACATGCAGTTCAGTCTCAGGATTTTCAATGAAAGAAGGGAGTTTGGAGAAGAATCCTGTTGAAAGTAAGACTATGTCTGAAGATGGACCTGTCCCTGGAATATTTGAGATTTATAATGACCAAATTAAATAGAATTCCGGCAGATTAATTCAACAGTATGTTTGGAAGAGAAGCTGAAATCGAGCATTTGTCTATTTCTACTAAGTGCCATGAAGCCCACAGATAATCACTCTACTGACAACTCACTCCATCTAATTGCTGTTGCATCAACTTCAAATGTTATATATTTTACCATTTTGTTAGACAATACATTAAAACAAAATCCTTGTTATTGTTTACAATATTCTCTTTACTCTTGCATGTTTTAAGTTCTCCACTGTTGTTCAGTCACTAAGTCATGCCCAACTCTTTGTGGCCCCGTGGACTGCAGCACAACAAGCGTCCCTCTCCTTCACTGTTTCCTGGCGTTGGCTCAACTTCACGTCCATTGTGTCAGTGATGCCATCCAAGCTCCTCACCATGAAGTGATGGGATCAGATACCACGATCTTCGTTTTTTGAATGTTGAGTTTTGAGCCAGCTTTTTCACTCTCCTCTTTCACTTTCATCAAGAGGCCCTTTAGATCCTCTTCACTTTCTGCCATTTCTGCCACATTCTGTGTATTTGAGGTTATTAGTATTTCTCTTGGCAATCTTGATTCTAGATTGCGCTTCATCCAGCTCAGCATTTCACCTGATGTACTCTGCATATGTTAAATAAGCAGAGTGACAATATACAGCCTTGACGTACTCCTTTCCCAATTTAGATCAAGTCTGTGGTTCCATGCTCAGTCCTAACTGTTGCTTCTTGACCTGCATACAGATTTCACAGGAGGCAGGTCAGGTGATCTGGTATTCCCATCTCTTTCAGAATTTCCCACAGTTTGTTGTGATCTACACAGTTAAAGGCTTTGGCATAATCAATAATGCAGAAGTGGGTGTTTTTCTGGAATTCCCTTGCTTTTTCTATGATCCAACAGATGTTGGCAATTTGATTTCTGGTTCTTCTGCCTTTTCTAAAACCAGCTTGTACATCTGGAAATTCTCAGTTCATGTATTGCTGAAGCCTAACTCAAAGGATTTTGAGCATTATCTTGGTAGCATGTGAAATGAGTGCAATTGTACAGTAGCTTGAACATACTTTGGCATTGTCCTTCTTTGGGATTGGAATAAAAACTGACCTTTTTCAATCCTGTGCCTGTTGCTGAGTTTTCCAAATTTGCTGACATATGGAATGCAAGACTTTAACAGCATCATCTTTTACAATTTTAAACGTTCTCCATAGCCAAAAGTTAAAATAAAAACATATTTTTTAAAGTTTACTAGAATTTGGATATGACATACTTAAGTTTTCAAACTGAAATACTTTCAAGATAAATTTTATTATATCTAAGTATGTGTCCAAGAGAAAGATAAATCAACATTTCTGTTGTTTTTCTTACAAAATAGATGGTTATATGCTGCTACAAAATATTTTTTTAAAAATAAGAGGGAAGATATCACATTGCAATCTTTATAAGCTTTAGACTACCACTGCTTACATTTGGTATATATAATTCCAGTGTGTGTGTGTCCGTGTGTGTGTGTGTGTGTGTGTGTGTGTGTGTATTACACATCTTTAAACAAGTATTTTTAACTTATAACTGGAAAAATTTAATACTCTCTGTCACCACCAAAAATGAAAATGGTTACAGTGAGGGAGCTAAACTAAAAATTTTCCCAAAAAAGTTATCTTCACAAAAAACTGATTAAGAGATAAGAAAGCACCAACCCAGAGCATGTGAGGCATTCCTGAAAGTATATATTACAAGTTTTCCAGTTTTATATTAATCGGAAGTAAAAAGAATATATATTCACACAACCTTAACACTTTCCAAATTTTCTTCCTGGGTAAACATGAATTATTGGGTACATTTCTGGTTCTCCAAAGGGAGCTATTAAGAAAAAAAATGTCCATTCTATTTTCTCTAAAAAAGGTAGCATTGGTTTCCTCCCTCTGCTTCTGAGTCATTTCATTAAATTCTGTCTTTCTGCCTATTCTTTTCAGGGAAAGTCCCTTTTACAGTTCGGGCTAATGTTAATCATAATGTGATGCTTTTCTACATTTCCCACTGCAACAACTCTTTTACTTAAGTACTAATTTGGGGGAACCCACTAAAAATTATCTTTAAAGAGAAAATAAAGGTATATACTTAAGCTTGATTAATGTTAGGCAATACGTGCATCCTTGGACAGCTAATATTCTGGAATATTCTTGGTCTCAACTCAGCATTCAATGGCCAATCATTTGCAATTAGACCTGAATTAGCAGTACACAGTTAGAAATCTACTGAGACAATCTTATTCAAGTCTGGAAGGCAAGATGGTTGTTTTGACATATTTTTACCATAATAAATTTTGTAAATTTTAGCCTGTAATTTTTCTAAATTTTTAGTTTCTCCTATATTATTAGGGTTAAATAGCTCACATATTTTGGGGAAATTTTCACTTTCTAAGCTTGATTTTTTTTTGTTGTTGTCATTTACTTTAAGACTATATTTATATTTCTCTAAAGTCCTTTCATAAATTTTGTCTCCAGCTCTCATTTATTTAGTGAATTGGTTACATTTTTGCATCACATCTTACTCTTTATTATGCAATGATTATTAGATGTGCTAATAATTTCTGAGCTTGCCTCATTCTAGACATTTAAATTAAAATTTGATTTATCATTCATCTATTTGATCTCAATTTGCTTTATGCTCTGTGACTTAATTTTTTCCCATTTATTCAGTTTCATTTCAACTTAAGAGAAGCTATACAAAGAATTTTCATTCTGTTGGGTGTCCTCCTCTGGTTCTACTTCTGTTTATATTTACAAACAGATATAGTTCCTTTTGGATCACTCTCCATTTGTAGCAGGAAAAAAATCATCATGATTGCCCTTGAGAAATCTTGCATTTGATATGGCTTTATCTGTAACACTACTCTGTCTTTTACATTTTCATTTAGCTCATAAAAGCTAAGAAAAATGAAGAGTCATTTTCTTATATTTAATGATGCAATTAACATATTTTCTTCATTTGATATGTCAACTTGCCTGGCCTGTTGTAGCTAGTTATTTAATCAAACATTGATCTAGCTATTGTCATGAAGGTATTTTGTAGATGTTGTTGTCATCCAAATCACTTGACTTTAAGTAAAGAATGTTGCTCTAGATATGTGGATGAGCCTCATTCAATCAGCTGAAGGTCTAAAAAGCAAAAACAAAGTTTCCCAGAGAAGAAACTCTGCCTCAAGAATGCAGCATGAACTTCTGCCCATGTTTCCAGCTTGCCAGCCTGTTTGATTGACATAGAAATTAGCCACTGCCCTCCACCCTGTAATTACATTAGCCAAGACCTTAAAATTAGTTAAATATTTAACTAATATATAACTATGCAAATATAATGCAATTATATATAATATATAATATTGATTTATATAAAATTGTATACTGTTTCTCTGGAGAACCCTAACTGATAAAATGTTAATTATTGGTAGTTTAGGAATAAATAAACATGTATATACATATACACACACACAAATGCAGTAAAAACTGTACTTTCCTCTGCTTGCTGTTTGATGTTTATATTAGTAGTAAGATTTCTGCCTAAAGGAAGAAAATGAAATGGAAGCTGGCTAGAGTATTCATGGGTTTCAGAGATTATGTTATGTCACAATATTTTCATGGACACATCAGGAAAAACATCACTAATAAAAACTGAACTTGTTATATGACTATGTGTGCATACTAAATCACTTCAGTCATGTCCAACTCCTTGAGAACCGATGGACTGTAGCCCACCAGACTACTCTATCCATGGGATTTCCCAGGCAAGAATACTGGAGTGGGTTGCCATGCCCTCCTCCAGGGGATCTCTCTCACCCAGGGATCCAACCCATGCTTCTTGAAGCTAGTGTATTGCAGGCAGATTCTTTACTGCTGAGCCACCTGGGGAGCCTGTTATGTGTCTATAAAAGGAGAATGAATATTCACTTCATGGCGCCAAAGTCAGTATCATTTATAGTTATATAACTGATATATAACCGACACTAACTTTGGTGCCATGAAGTGAATACTCATTCTCCTTAGCTATTAAGTTCATAAATATGTCATTGCAACAAATCAAACCTGGATATGGTAGGTGAGAAAATCCTCTTCTACCTAAACAGGATCTTTGTACTGTACAATATACATAGACAGAAACAATTATTTTAGTGGCTTCATTCATTCATTCAATAAAGTATTTAATTTATTGAATAGTAAACATTTACTTTATCAGGGCTTTCCTGGTAGCTCAACGGTAAAGAATCTGCCTGCCAATGCAGGAGATGCAGGAGATGGGGGTTCGATCCCTGGGTTGGGAAGAACCACTGAAGGAGGAAATGGCAACCCACTCCAGAATTCTTGCCTGGTAAATCTCATGGACAGAGGAGCCTGGTGAGCTACAGTCCATGGGGTTGAAAAAGAGTTGGACATGACATAGCAATGAAATAACTTTATCTCCAGCATTGAGAAGATAAATACATAAGAAATTGACTAAGAAAGTTTCAAAAATAACTAAAAATTATTTTGTGTTAAAAATATTAAGTTTATAAATTACACTTAGCATTCAGCAATATTAGCAACCAGTCCTTTCAGAGTAATATTAGGTCCAGGAAAAAACTCTGGGCTAGGACCAATTTAAGTAAGTAGTGAGGCTTATGAGTAAAATATATTGCTTTTCAACCCTTTCTTCCCTCCAATGCATCACAGAGTAAAAAGGAGGAAAGGAATGAAAAAAGACAAGTTTCAATGGATCTAAAAGATATTTGCAATCCTTGAACTAGACAAAGATTGAACTCAGATGGACTAATGGTCAATGATTTCATAGAACAGAAAAAGGAAAGCCTATGTACCTAAGGTTTTTCCAGTAGTCATGAATGGATGTGAGAGTTGGACTATAAAGAAAGCTGAGCGCTGAAGAATTGATGCTTTTGAACTGTCATGTTGGAGAAGACTCTTAAGAGTCCCTTGATCTGCAAGGAGATCAAACCAATCCATCCTAACAGAAATCAGTCCTGAATATTCATTGGAAGGATTGATGCTGAAGCTGAAACTCCAATACTTTGGCCACCTGATGAGAAGAACTGACTCATTTGAAAAGACCCTGATGATGGGAAAGATTGAGGGAAGGAGGAGAAGGGGACGGCAGAGGATTAGATGATTGGATGGCATCACCGACTCAATGGACATCAGTTTGAGTAAATTCTAGGAGCTGGTGATGGACAGGGAGGCCTGGCAGTGCCTCAGTCCATGGGGTCGCAGAGTCGGACACTGAGCGACTGAACTGAATTGATGTACCTAAGGAGTAGACTCCAATGAAAAGCCAGCCTTTTGTGCCCCAGATGACAATCAAAAGGCTTTTGAATCAATGGCATAAGGCCCCTCTGAAGGTGGAGAAGGTAGAGGACAAAACAAGGGGATTATGTGAAAATTTGAAGCATGATTAAATCCAGATTTTCAGTTCTAATTTGGGGAAGATGGCTGACAACCCCTCCAACCTTTCTCACTGCAGCAAACAATACAGGGTCCCAGAACCTGGAAAGTGAGCATAGGTGAGCAGAGAAGTGTGAAACTGAAAGCAAAAAAGGGAAGTCAAATATATGAGGGAAGAGTGAAACCCTCAGAAACTTCCCCACTCAGTTACAATAGTTTCATAACCCCCACACGGTATCAAGAACATTGCTTTCAGAAGAAACTGATCAAGTCCTGGAGGAAAGACTCACAGATCTGAATTTAGGGAATTCTCCAATGAAAAAGCCAAAAAAATGTAACCTTAAATTCAAAGCAAAGAGCTTGTATATAAACAGTACCTCACCTGCAAATTAAAAATTTGTCTCACATGAAAATAGGAACAAATGGCAAATAATTACTAAGCATTTCAGAAAAGCATTTAACAAGAATGACAGACTAAAACTATAAAAAGACTGGAAGAGGCAGATAAAATGCAAGGAAAATCAGAAAACTTTCAGTTCAGTTCAGTCATTCAGTCGTGTCTGACTCTTTATGACCCCATGAATCATAGCACATCAGGCATCCCTGTCCATCACCAACTCACGGAGTTTATTCAAAATCATGTCCATCGAGTTGATGATGCCATCCAGCCATCACAGACTCTGTCATCCCCTTCTCTTCCTGCCCACAATCCCTCCCCCAGGATCAGAGTCTTTTCAAATGAGTCAGGTCCTCACATGAGGTGGCCAAAGTACTGGAGTTTCAGCTTCAGCATCAGTCCTTGCAATGAACACCCAAGACTGATCTCCTTTAGGATGGACTGGTTGGATCTCCTTGCAGTCCAAGGGACTCTCAAGAGTCTTCTCCAACACCACAGTTCAAAAGCATCAATTCTTTGGAGCTCAGCTTTCCTCACAGTCCAACTCTCACATCATACATGACCACTGGAAAAACCATAGCCTTCACTAGATGGACTTTTGTTGACAAAGTAATGTCTGCTTTTTACTATGCTATCTATGTTGGTCATAACTTTCCTTCCAAGGAGTAAGCGTCTTTTAATTTCATGGCTTCAATCACCATCAGCAGTGATTTTAGAGCCCCCCAAAATAAGGTCAGCCACTGTTTCCACTGTTTCCCCATCTATTTGTTGTTAAGTGATGGAACCAGATGCCATGATCTTATTTTTCTGAATGTTGAGCTTTAAGCCAACTTTTTCAGTCTCCTCTCTCTCTTTCATCAAGAAGCTCTTTAGTTCTTCTTCACTTTCTGCCATAAGGATGGTGTCATCTGTTTATCTGAGGTTATTGATATTTCTCATGGCAGTCTTGATTTCAGCTTGTGCTTACTCCAGCCCAGTGTTTCTCATGATGTACTCTGCATAGAAGTTAAATATGCAGGGTGACAATATACAGCCTTAACGTACTCCTTTTCCTATTTGGAACCAGTCTGTTGTTCCATGTCCAGTTCTAATTGGTGCTTCCTGACCTGCATACAGGTTTCTCAAGAGGCAGGTCAGGTGGTCTGGTATTCCCATCTCTTTCAGGATTTTCCACAGTTTGTTGTGATCCACACAGTCAAAGGCTTTGACATAGTCAATGAAGCAGAAATAGATGTTTTTCTGGAACTCTCTTACTTTTTTGATGATCCAGCAGATGTTGGCAATTTGATCTATGGTTCCTCTGCCTTTTCTAAAACCAACTTGAACATTTGGAAGTTCATGGTTCACGTATTGCTGAAGCCTGGCTTGGAGAATTTTGAGCATTACTTTACTAGGGTGTGAGATGAGTGCAATTGTGTGGTAGTTTGAGCATTCTTTGGCATTGCCTCTCTTTGGGATTGGAATGAAAACTGACCTTTTCCAGTCCTGTGGCCACTGCTGAGTTTTCCAAATTTGCTGGCATACTGAGTGCAGCACTTTCACAGCATCATCTTTCAGGATTTGAAATAGCTCAACTGGAATTCCATCACCTCTGCTAGCTTTGTTCGTGGTAATGATTTCTAAGGCCCACTTGACTTCACATTCCAGGATGTCTGGCTTTAGGTGAGTGATCACACCATCATGATTATCTGGGTCATGAAGATCTCTTTTATACAGTTCTTCTGTGTATTCTTGCCACCTCTTCTTAATATCTTCTGCTTCTGTTAGTGAAGTGAAGTTGCTCAGTTGTGTCCAACTCTTTTGCAACCCCATGGACTGTAGCCTACCCAGGCTCCTCCCTCCATGGGATTTTCCAGGCAAGAGTACTGGAGTGGGGTGCCATTCCTTCTCCAGGGGATCTTCCTGACCCAGGGATTGAACCAAAGTCTCCCACATTGCAGGCAGATGTTTCACCATCTGAGCCACCAGGTAAGTTCCCTGCTTCTGTTAAGTCCCTACCATTTCTGTCCTTTATCGAGCCCATCGTTGCATGAAATGTTCCTTTGGTATCTCTAATTTTCTTTAAGAGATCTCTAGTGTTGCCAATCTGTTGTTTTCCTCTATTTCCTTGCATTGATCACTAAGGAAGGCTTTCTTATCTCTCCTTGCTATTCTTTGGAACTCTGCATTCAGATGGGAATATCTTTCCTTTTCTCCTTTGCTTTTCACTTCTCTTCTTTTCACAGCTATTTGTAAGGCCTCCTCAGACAACCATTTTGCTTTTTTTGCATTTCTTTTCAATGGGGATGGTCATGGCAGAAAACTTTAAGAAATAGTATATTCTCAGTGAGAGAAGATATCGCATCCTTAATACAAGTATATGGTAACAGTTAAAAAATGAAGTAAGAAATAACTCTTAGAAATTAAAAATATGATAGCTGAGATTAAAAATTCATTAAAACAGTTGGAAATGTAGTTAAGAAATTTTCCCTGAAGGTAAACCAAAGACAAAAAACATAAAGCAAAGAGTTCTACATTGGTATGGGAGCTTCTACATGAGATTAGAAGTTACAGAATGAAAAAAAGAGAAAAAATAGTTGAAAGGCAATTACCAGAGTATTTATCCCAGAAATGAAGCACCTGAATTTCCAACTTGAAAACTTCCCTCACAGTGAAAGAATAGATCTATCACAAAGCCCATTACTGTGCTGTTTCTGAATACTATGGATAATCTCTCAAACGCAAAACTGGAAGGTAGATGATAAGGGAGCAAAGCTTTTAAAATTCTGAGAAGTCATTTTCAACTGGGAATTCTAGAAATAATCAAACTTCCATCTTATTTGAGTGTAAAATAAAGATCTTTTCAAACAAGCAGGTCTTGTAATCAACTAATAAATATCCTCTGCACCTTCCTTAGGAAACAAGTAGGGTATGGGCTCCACAAAACTAAAGGAAACCAGAAAAGAATGTTCTTTGAGTTGAGAAATTGCTGGTAAACACAAAAGCGATTCAAAGATAACCACCGGGATCATGTTAAATCGAAGTTCCAATACAACACTGTTATGGACTAAATGTTTGTGTCCCCCAGTATTCATATGTCGAAACTGACTCCCAATGTAGGGATACAGAAGGTGGCACCTTTGGAAGGTGATTAGAATTAAACCGTCATAAGTATAGATAAAATCATGGAGCCCTCGTAAATGAGATTAGGGCCCTTATAAAAATCACCAGAGGGGTTTCCTAGGTGGTACAGTGATAAAGAACCCACCTTCAATGCAGGTGATGCAAGAGATCTAGGTTCGATCCCTGGGTAGGGAAGATCCCCTGGAGGAGGAAATGGCAACCCACTCCAGTATCCTTGCCTAGAAAATACCGTGGACAGAGGAGTCTGGCAGGCTGCAATCCATGGGGTCGCAAAGAGACATGACCAAGCAACCAAAGCTGCAAAAGTCGCCAGAGGGAGACTTCCACAGGGGTCCACTGGTTAAGACTCTGCGCTTCCACTGTAAGGGGCATGGATGATCCCTGGTGGGGGAAGTTCCACATGACACGTGGTGCAGACAAAAAGAAAATAAAAGAAATGTCACCAGAGAGTTTCCTTTCCCACTCTGCTGTATGTGAGGATACTGTCAGTCTGCAACCTGCAAGACTTTCCTCATCAGAATTCAACTGTGCTGGCAAACTAATCTCAGAATTCCATCCTCCAGAACTGTAAGAAACAAATTCCTGTTGCTTATAAGTCATACAGTTTACAGTATTTTTTAATTATAGCATCCCAACCTTAAGCCAGCGTCATCTTTCAGGATTTGAAATAGCTCAACTTGTATTCCATCACCTCCACTAGCTTTGTTCATAGTGATGCTTCCTAAGGCCCATTTGACTTCACATTCCAGGATGTCTGGCTTTAGGTGAGTGATCACACCATCATGATTATCTGGGTCGTGAAGATCTTTTTTGTACAGTTCTTCTGTGTATTCTTGCCACCTCTTCTTAATATCTTCTGCTTCTGTTAGGTCCATACCATTTCTGTCCTTTATTGTACCCATCTTTGCATGAAATGTTCCCTTGGTATCTCTAATTTTCTTTAAGAGATATCTAGTCTTTCCCATTCTATTGTTTTCCTCTATTTCTTTGCATTGATCACTGAGGAAGGCTTTCTTATCTTTCCTTGCTATTCTTTGGAACTCTGCATTCAAATGGGTATATCTTTCCTTTTCTCCTTTGCTTTTCACTTCCCCTCTTTTCACAGCTATTTGTAAGGCCTCCTCAAACAGCCATTTTGCTTTTTTGCAATTTTTTTTTCTTGGGGATTGGTCTTGATTCCAGTCTCCTGTACAATGTCATGAACCTCCATTCATAGGTCATCAGGCACTCTATCAGATCTATTCCCTTAAATCTATTTCTCACTTCCACTGTATAGTCATAAGGGATTTGATTTAGGTCATACTCGAATGGTCTAGTGGCTTTATCCACTTTCTCCAATTTTAGTCTGAATTTGGTAATAAGGAGTTCATGATCTGAGCCATAGTCAACTCCCAGTATTGTTTTTGCTGACTGTATAGAGCTTCTCCATCTTTGGCTGCAAAGAATATAATCAGTCTGATTTTGGTGTTGACCATCTGGTGATGTCCATGTGTAGAGTCTTCTCTTGTGTTGTTGGAAGAGGGTGTTTGCTATGACCAGTGCTACATTCAATATGCCAGCAAATTTGGAAAACTCAGCAGAGGCCACAGGACTGGAAAAGGTCAGTTTTCATTCCAATCCCAAAGAGAGGCAATGCCAAAGGATGCTCAAACTACTGCACAACTGAACTCATCTCACACACTAGTAAAGTAATGCTTAATATTCTCCAAGCCAGGCTTCAGCAATATGTGAACCATGAATTTCCAGATGTTCAAGTTGGTTTTAGAAAAGGCAGAGGAACCATAGATCAAATTGCCAACATCTGCTGGATCATCAAAAAAGCAAGAGAATTCCAGAAAAACATCTATTTCTGTTTTATTGACTAAGTCAAAGCCTTTGACTGTGTGGATCACAACAAACTATGGAAAATCCTGAAAGAGACAGGAATACCAGACCACCTGACCTGCCTCTTGAGAAACCTGTATGCAGGTCAGGAAGCACCAGTTAGAACTGGACATGGAACAACAGACTGGTTCCAAATAGGAAAAGGAGTACGTTAAGGCTGTATATAGTCACCCTGCGTATTTAACTTACATGCAGAGTGCATCATGAGAAACGCTGGGCTGGGGGAAGCACAAGTTGGAATCAAGATTGCCAGGAGAAATATCAATAACCTCAGATACGCAGATGACACCACTCTTATGGCAGAAAGTGAAGAACTAAAGAGCTTCTTGATGAAAGTGAGAGAGAGGAGAGTGAAAAAGTTGGCTTAAAGCTCAACATTCAGAAAAATAAGATAATGGCATCTGGTCCCATCACTTAACAGCAAATAGATGGGGAAACAGTGGAAACAGTGGCAGACTTTATTTTGGGCGGCTCAAAAATCACTGCTGATGGTGATTGAAGCCATGAAATTAAAAGATGCTTACTCCTTGGAAGGAAAGTTATGACCAACCTAGATAACATAGTAAAAAGCAGAGACATTACTTTGTCAACAAAAGTCCATCTAGTCAAGGCTATGGTTTTTCCAGTGGTCATGTATGGATGTGAGAGTTGGACTGTGGAGAAAGCTGAGCTCCAAAGAATTGATGCTTTTGAACTCTGGTGTTGGAGAAGACTCTTGAGAGTCCCTTGGACTGCAAGGAGATCCAACCAGTCCATCCTAAAGGAGATCAGTCCTGGGTGTTCATTGCAAGGACTGATGCTGAAGCTGAAACTCCAATACTTTGGCCACCTGATGTGAAGTGCTGACTCATTTGAAAAGAACTTGATGCTGGAAAGATTGTGGGTAGGAGAAGGGGACAACAGAGGATGAGATGGTTGGATGGCATCACCGACTCAATGGACATGGGTTTAGGTGGACTCTGGGAGTTGGTGATGGACAGGGAGGCCTGGCGTGCTGCAGTTCATGGGGTCTCAAAGAGTCGGATACGACTGAGTGACTGAACTGAACTGAACTGAACCTAAGCCAAGCACCTATGCATTAGTTTTAGAGATTCACAGATACAGATTGGAGCATGAGGTCAGAGAGTTCCAGGAGGAATATTTCAGGATAAAAAATAAAAGAAGATGTAGATCTCTTGATGGTTTGGGCTCTGGAATATTGTAGAGAATAGCTTTTGTTTCTGTCTTTTTAACAAAGATGTTGGAACATACAAGTCTTAGGAGAGGACTGAAGAAAACTAAGCAATGAAATAATGAGGTCATTATTACAGAAAAGTAAAGTTATACAGAATTGAAATTATGGTGGTTATCTACCACCTGATTCAGTGATGAATTGTCACAGAAATGAAACTACTTAACCATGACTTATCATAAAATGAGAGAAAGGAGAAAGAGAAGAGAAAGTAGGAGTATAAGACCATTAAATCTTCACATCACAAGTTAATGTCAGAAGTTTATGTCTAAAATTGATCACATGAAAAATAGCAATATCATATATTATTTGGAAATGTGAATGGCAATACAAGAAAGCAGGAGCAAGATATTTAAAGGCGTTACTTCAGAGTAGCAGAATGTAGGGGAAATTTGGGAATGATCAAGAACATGGGTTTTCTGATAACTTTGTCTTTTTTACCACTATTTAATATTTCTGACTTTGATAAAAATGGAATTTCTTTAAATTAATGAGAGAAAGATTCTCAGAATACTAAAAGATCGATGCAATTTTTTCTTCATCTGTCACCTATTATACAATATTCAGATACTGCCTTTCTGATAACACCATTTTGTTTGTATGATTTCAGCCCTCTGTTCATAAATGAACTAATATATCATATATTTGAGTGGAAACCTTTCCCCAAATTTTGAAAGGCACTGTTTTTCTCCTAAAGCAAAATGCAACTTTCCAACTTGTAAAATTTCCATTAGTAAAGAAACAACTATCAATCGATACATCCAAACATAACTTCATTAAAAAGTTTTAATGATCAAGATTTCTAGTTTTTTGAAGCAATTTTAAATGGCTGCCTCCATTTTTCATTTGCAAATATTATTCATTCCATCTGTTATACTAGTATGAATTTAATCTTCTCGTAAAAGCACAAACTGATTTTGCTATGTGGTTAGAAACCTGTGGTTAGAGGTCTCTGGTGGTTATTTATACCTCTTTCCCAAAGAGATTTAGCTTTTGAAAAAATCATTAAATGTATGGTAAGAGTTAGAAAGGTTTGGCCTATAATGGAAATACAACCAAGGATTTCCAGAAACAAATATTTCATTTAGACACTTTCAGCTACTTCTTTTTTTAGTGAAGTCTAAATTTTCTCATTAATAATGTTAAAAACTAGCATTAGGAGTAGAATATCTTACATTTCTTTTTTTCTCTATTTACTTGCTATGTTCTCTTTTCAACAAACAATAATTTTTTTTCCATTTATTTTTATTAGTTGGAGGCTAATTACTTTACATCATTACAGTAGTTTTTGTCATACATTGAAATGAATTAGCCAATAATTTAATAGCTTCCTATAGCTCTCAATATTTTTCATCTTCCTTTTTGCTCTAAGGTTTCTCTAAAGTTCCCTGTTCCTAACTCAGATCTATTCTTTTTCTCATCACTTCAGGAAAGCAGGATTCAAGAGGAGTTTGAACTATGTCAGACACTCAAAGCCATTGAAAGACAACTTAGCAGAGCACGTGCCCGTGACTTCAAGGCAAGTTTAACTCTTCAGTATAAAAAAAGAATAATGTAACACAAGACCACAGTTGATTAAAAAGCAGTCTAAATAATTATGTATAGAAAGAAACAGAATTATAGATGTAGAAAACAAACTTACCAAGGGGTAAGATGGAGGAGGGATAAATTGGAAGATCAAGATTGACATACACACCCAACTAGACATAAAATAGAAAACTAATCAGGACCTGCCGGGCAGTAAAAGGACCCCTACTCAATCCTCTGCAATAGAAAAGTGTCTCAAAGAGGGTGGATGTATGTATAAGTATAACTGATTCACTTTGCTTTATACCTGAAACTAACACAACATTATAAATCAACTGGACTCGAATAAAATTTTTAAAAGTATGCTGAAAATAAAATTTAAAAGTCTACATTTTATCTTTAGAAGAAAAATGCCTATAATAACAATTTTTAAAATTGGACTTTTTTGTGTTGAACACCCAGCATCCATTTTCAGGAAATACGCAGCAGTCAGTATACAGGTAAAGCAGTCTCATACAGAATCCTGAAATTTCTGTACAATAAGAGCTAATGCTTAAAATAATCCCTAAAAGTCAAAGATCCAAAATAATTAAAATCAAAATCCAATTTTAATATTATTAAAGAATAGAAATTTATTAAAACCTTTTGGGAAGGATTTTATTTCACCCAAAGGCAATTTCTTCTGGGACCTTAGTTATTAGCATGAAATCATATTTAAGTCCGTCTAAACAATTCAGTCAATATCCCTTGCTCTTTGTCAATGTTAATATTTACTAAACAGCACCACTATTCAGCCACCAAATCAAGCCAGAAGCTTAGCAATGAGGTTGACTTCTTTCCACTCCCAACAGACCTTGAGCTCTGGCTGAATGTACTTCTGAAATACCCATTAAGAACAGCTGTCCCTCTCAGGTTACCACTATATTAACTTTTCAGTACTCTGCCATAGAACAAGCGGCCTCACTACACTTCTATCTTGTTTATCCAGCTGGAAGATCTCTCTTAATTTGCCCTTTGGACAAATTTAATCCCTATTTAATCCCTTACTTAACTCATATATTTCAAGACCCACCATGCCTGATTCTACTCCTCCATTGCACGCTTTGATGGCTGTCTCAACCTGCCTTCTCTTTTTTCTCATGTCAGCTGCACTCGAACCACAATCTCTTGCTTATCTCCTTTCCTGTAAGCTACATCTGCTTCCTCCAACGTTGTCCTCTCTTTCTCTACCTGCCCATCTCCTAGTCAGCCTTCAGATCTCAGTTTACATGTCATTTTCTCAGTGAAGGCTTTTGTGATACCTAACATAAATTTATTAAATATTGTAGCTATCTTGTTCATATATTTAGGTTCTGGGTTCACTTTCGTTTGCATCTGCATTATAGGAGCTGCCAATGGTTTTAGAAAAACTGATTTTAAAATGAGAAAATGCAACCCATTATTTATGAAAATTGAGGAAAATCCAGTTACCAATTTTGATTGTACATTTTGTGAAAGCTGCCAGAACACTAATGTAATGTCTAAAGTTTATTGTGACTTCAATTTTTTGTCATATTAACCAGTTATTGACAAGAGTTAGAATCTAGGACTTCTGACTGAAAATACAGACCTCTTGGCTCCATACTTGCCCTGCTTATGTGCCATAATCTTAAAAAGTCAAGGTGTTAATTTCTTTAGGATTACAAGGCTCTATCCAGCTATTCCTATTTTAAAATGCAAAAATCTCATGAAGATTATGCCATTTGCAGCAACATGAATGGACCTAGAGACTGTCACATTGAGTGAAGTAAGTCAGAGAAGGAGAAGTGTTTATGACATCGCTTATATGCAGTATCTAAAAAGAGATGACACAAATGAACTTATTTACAAAACGGACTCACAGACTTGGTGAAGGAGAACTTACAGTTGTCAGGGGGAAAGGATCAGGGTAAGGGATAGACGGGGAGTTTGGGCTAAACGTGTACACACTGCTATTTTTAAAATGGATAAACAATAAGGACCTATTGTATAGCACAAGGAACTCTGCTCAATGTTAAGTGGCAGTCCGGAAGGCAGAGAGTTTGGAGAACATACACACACACGCACACACACACACACACACACACACACACACATAGTTGAGTCCCTTTGCTGTCAATCTGAAACTACCACAACACTGTTAATCAGCTATGCTCCAACATAAAATAAAAAGTTTAAAAATATACAACTTTTAAAATCTTATGAAGATTACATATTGAAATACATTCACATGGGGAGCGGGAAAGGGGAATGGCAGGACAGGATAGGGATTAAGATATACAAACTACTATGTATAAAGTAGATAAGCAACAAAGATATATTGTACAGCACAGGGAAATATAGCCTTAATTTTTTAATAATTCTAAAGATGGTATAATCTATAAAATACTGAATCACTATGCTGTCTACCTAAAGCTAACATTATCAAATATATTTCAATAACTTTTAACTCACACTTTTGTATGAATTAATTTGTCACATTGTTTTCCCTTAAGTCAGAGGAACTCTCAGCTGATAGGAAGATTTATGACCAGTAATGGATGGCTAAAAAAATGAAAAAAGGCTCTCACAAAATAACATTAAGGGACACATTAAGGTAACTTTGTATCCTTATCACTTTTGAACACCTCCATACAAGAAAGCTATGTAAAATCCTAAAAGATGATGCTGTTAAAGTGCTGCACTCAATATGCCAGCAAATTTGGAAGACTCAGCAGTGGCCACAGAACTAGAAGAGGCCAGTTTTCATTTCAATCCCAAAGAAAGGCAATGTCAAAGAGTGTTCAAACTACCATACAGTTGCACTTATTTCACATGCCAGCAAGGTAATATTCAAAATCCTTCAAGTTAAGCTTCAACAGTATGTGAATCAAGAACTTCCAGATGTATAAGGTGGATTTAGAAAAGGCAGAGGAACCAGAAACCAAATTGCCAACATCCATTGGATCATAGAAAAAGCAAGGGAATTCCAAAAAATTATCTACTTCTGCTTCATTGACTATGGTAAAGCCTTTGACTGTGTGGATCACAACTGGAAAATTCTTAAAGAGATGAGGATACCAGACCACCTTATCTGTCTCCTGTGAAACCTACATGCAGACAAGAAGCAACAGTTAGAACTGCTCATGGAATAATGGACTGGTTCAAAATTGGGAAAAGAGTACATCAAGGCTGTATATTGCCACCCTGCTTTTTAAAATTACATGCAGAGTACATAATGCAAAATGCCAAGCTGGATGAATCACAAGCTGGAATCAAGATTTCCAGGAGAAATATCAACAACCTCAGATATCCATAGGATACCACTCTAAAGGCAGAAAATGAAGAGGAACTAAAGAGCCTCTTGATGAGGGTGAAAGGGGAAAGTGAAAAAGCTGGCTTAAAACTCAACATTCAAAAAACTAAGATCATGGCATCCAATCCCATCACTTCATGGCACATGGATTGGGAAAAGTGTAAACAGTGACAGATATTATTTTCTTGGGCTCCAAAATCACTGTGGACAGGGACTGCAGACATGCAATTAAAAGATGCTTGCTCCTTGGAAGGAAAGCTATGACAAACCTAGACAGCATATTAAAAAGCAGAGACATCATTTTGCCAACAAAGGTTCATACAGTCAACACTATAGTTTTTCCATTAGTCATGTATGTATGTGAGAGTTGGACTATAAAGAAAGCTGAGTGCCAAAGAATAGGTGCTTTTGAACTATGGTGTTGGAGAAGACTCTTGAGGGTCACTTGGATAGCCAGGAGATCAAAGCAGTCAATCTTAAAGGAAATCAACCCTAAATATTCATTAGAAGGACTAGTGCTGAAGCTCCAAAACTTTAGTCACTGATGTGAAGAGCCGACTCATTGGAAAAGACCCTGATGCTGGGAAAGATTGAAGGGGAGGAGAAAGGGGCAACAGAGAATGAGATGGTTGGAAGGCATCACTGACTCCATGGACATGAATTTGGGCAAACTCTGAGAGATATTGAGGGACAGGGAAGCCTGGTGTGCTGCAGTTCATGGGGTCACAAAGAGTCAGACACAACTTAGCAACTGAACAACAACAACAATAACAATATGAGAAAGCTTATTTCTAACCAATTATGCTGTGTTCTAAAATGTAACTCTTTTTTTGACCATGTTTAACTGATAGTGATAAAAAATAAATCAATATTTTAATCTGTCTGTACCTGATAATTACAGCATTTTACATTTGGATAGCACTACACAATTTAAAATATTCATTTAAATACATTATTGAATTTGATTCTTGAAACAAATACATGGCTTGCTTATTTACAGATGAGAATCTTAACTCTCAATGGGCTTAATGGATAAGTAGGGACATAGTTTCATTCTTTAGACGAAAATCTTCCTCTTTCCCAAACCCCACAAACTTGCTCATAAAGCTTCATTCTCAGTAGATACTTACATTTCATCACACCTTGGAGTTCATAAACAGGCTTGAGAATCACAGCTCCATAAAAGCCTCTAGGGAATGGATTTGTTGAGTCCCACTTAGCTGAAAAACCTGTAAGTATCACAGTTCGTGTTCTGTTCTTGGGGATCTTCCATTGGATAATTTCCTTTAGGGTATAAATATGTTCATCTTCACACTCATAGAACTCTCCTTCTTGTGACAAAGGCAAAGTAAATGAGTGCTTTTGATGATTCCTTAGCACACCACAGTTTACCATTATTTCTCCATTGATCTCTTGCACTGAGTTGAGCATGATTCGCTCACCTTGCTTTATGATGAGATTCTCTAGTTTTATATCCTTCTGATGATAGAAGCAAGGGTGATTCAGTCTACTTGGTCTAATATGGTTGGCTTTTGTAATCTCTTCCATAGTGAGGTATGGAGTTGTATCAGCCACAATCTTAAAAAGACCTGAGAACAGAATTCTATGAATTAAAAAGAGTTCTTAATAATGAAAGTTCTCATAAGTAAATCACAGTGAGAGAGTTATAAAGCAAGTAAAACATAGCATTTAAAAGTAAAGTACCTTTTTAAATGAGACAGGTGCTCGGGCCTGGTGCACTGAGAAGACCCGGAGGCATCGGGTGGAGAGGGAGGTGGGAGGGGGGACTGGGATGGGGAATGCATGTAAATCCATGGCTGATTCATTTCAATGTATGACAAAAACTACTGTAATGATGTAAAGTAATTAGCCTCCAACTAATAAAAATAAATGGAAAAAAAAAAAAAAGTAAAGTACCTTTTTAAAGATTAGAGATATTTGTTTTAACCCTGAATTCTTCTAGGGTATATCTTAATGTATTATCTGTAGGCTGGATTGTCAGATCCACACAGGTCACATAAATGGAAACAAGGGGGAAATATCTTGAAATAGAAAAGGCCCACTTCTTGAAAATTAAATCTGCATGAAATACTGGCTATCTCCGAACTACATGTGTGATCTTGAGCAAGGCACTTAATCTCTCAAGATCACATTTTTAACTTTTAAAATGAAAGGACTAGATTAGATGAGTATTTCCATATATATTCTCTGGAAACACCAAAATTAAAAGCTATTCCAGTAGGAAACTGTTTCATGGTCAAGTTAACAATTACAAAGCTATTACCTGGAACTTGACCGTGCTGATGACTGTAACACATCATGAATGAACTTACTGACACTAAATTGTACATTTTAAAGTGGGAAATTTGATGCTATGCATATTTTACCATAACAAAAAGTATCTACCTTTTTCCAAGTAATTTGAAATTTCTCAGAAACTTTAGATGCACTATGACTCATAAGAGAGAAATAAAACATTCAGAATTTCCCAAATTTCTTTCATCATAAAACTCTTGGGGAAACCTTCATTAATAAATTACAAAACAGTATATCATATATACTAGTTTTCCACATAACTCTCATTGGGAAATGCCAGGTTAAGAAGTTGTTCTGGATTGAAATCTCTTGATTATATATCATTCATTCTTTCTATTACTTCTCTAATTTTTCATTATTTCAAATATTTTTGTCCATACTATTAGAACAGTCAAGTAACACAGCTTTTTATGCTTGCATGTTTAAATTTAATTCTTTTCTTTCAATTATTTTGCATTTATTTCATAGGCACATCTGTTTTGTAACACTAACAGAAATTTATTTATTGAATAAATTTCATTAAATTCCAAAGAAAGTAAGGACAAAGGAAAAATTAGGTAACTGCTTGCTTAACTCCAAAGTAAATTAAGAAAATATTACATAATATCATCCACTCAGAAAGCAGCATCTAAAGAGCCCTAGAAGAATGATATAGCTTGGAAAAGTTATTTATTCACTTAGTCAAAAATACAGTCCAATTAAATTTATCTATCAAATTATTATTAACCAGATTAAAATGGCTTTTACATGTATCTTGGGTTATGGTACAAAGATTTATGTTACTACTTTACTCAAACAAAAAAAATTACAGGATTTTCATTATTTTTAAATATAAATGTTCTGAAAAAGTACGTGATGCAATCCTGACTAAGACTGAGGAAGATAGCATGTGCAATGTGTCCTGAAAACTTTTATAAATCAAACAGTGTTCATCCCCTGCATGGTGTGCTTGAAGACAGTAAGGAAAAAAAATGTTTACTTTGAAGGAGCTTCTTATTTTGTTATGTCTTGTATGAGGGAAAATCCAATAAAACAGTACCCTTAAATTCCCCACAGTAACTGAATTTGTGTGTGTGTGTGTGTGTGTGTGTGTGTGTGTGTATATGTGTGTATGCACCCGTGTGCAAGTATATGTGCATATTTAGTCTCATTTGTCTCCATGGGAAGATTTATTTCTAAGAGTCTGCTGGCATTATAAGGGTATAAAAAATTTAGCTGTTTTCCTGAAATAAGTTTAAATAATAGCTACATAGAATCTCATAAGCGTAGAGAAACATAGCTTTATTTCTATCTTAGCTATATTGATGACATAAGTCACAGAAGAATTAATTCAGCATCTTCTTTCCTGGGGAATTGGGTTCACCTAAGGTAATAACAGACCCAAAATGTTATGAAGTAGAAAAGCCTGAAACCCTATGGGCCACTATTATTTCAAGTTAATCACACATTTCAGAGCTGTCTTGTTGGATGTCTCTATTGCAAGAAAAATCTAGCTAAGAAATCCGTGTGTTTTCCCTCAGAAGATGATTAGGGACACAGTTTAGCATACTAAGTGGCAGAGTACAGTAAAAAATATTTATTAACTTGTTTCTTTATATATCATTGCAGCCAGTCCAAAGAGTCCGTCTTTATAAACAGCCACTCAATGCCATATAAACTAGTTTCAAGCATATAGAAATATATATCTATACACATACATATGAAAGTGAAAGTCGCTCAGTCATGTGAGACTCTTTGCGACCCCATGGACTATACAGGCCATGGGATTCTCCAGGCCAGAATACTGGAGTGAATAGCCTTTCCCCTCTCCAGGGCATCGTCCCAACCCAGGGATTGAACCCAGGTCTCCCACATTGAAGGCAGATTCTTTACCAGCTGAGCCACAAAGGAAGCTCAAGACTACTGGAGTGGGTAGCCTATCCCTTCTCCAGTGGGTCTTTCCGGCCCAGGAATTGAACCGGGGTCCTCCTGCATTGCAGGCGAATTCTTTACCAACTGAACTATGAGGGAAGCCCTACACATACATATATATGTATGAACTATATCATACTGTAGCTATAATTTCATAATAAACTAAAGCAATATAGTTTTATAGTGCAGAGAATATAATCTATTAGTTTTTCAAAACACAAAACAAAATATATTTCAGGAGCTAAGTGATAATTAGAGTGATAATAAAAGAAGCCAATATATAATCTTAACAATTTAAGTTAAAAAGCAGAAAGAAAATAGATCTCTATTCCAAATTTGATTGTCACCTGTTAAAATGGATGAGCTTCCCAGGTGGCACTACTGGTAAAGAAATCATTTGCCAATGCAGGAGAAGCAAGAGACATGAGTTCAATCCCTGGTGTGGGAAGATCCTTCAGAGGAGGGGAAGGTAATCCACTGGAGAATCCCCATGGACAGAGGAGCCTGGTGGGCTACAGTCCGTAGGGTTGCAAACAATTGTACACTACTGAATCAACTTAGCACACATGCAAAAAGCATACTACTCTTATTTTTACTTAGGAGAAATTGCTCAGATGGAGTGTGTCTCTTGAGAAACAAAAATTAAAAAGAAATGTAATCAGCTGATCTGTTGAAAATTAGCCAAAAAGTAAATTTAGTCTTTGAGATCTTAATCTTAGGCTTTTGGGAAGTTTATATTTTTATCTAACTATTAATGATCTACAATCATTATTATGTAATAGTAACAACTGAAATCTGCTTTAAAAGTAACAAATCTGAATAATTTTTTCATATGCCTCATTTATAATCTTTTAAGAACAGTAAAATAAATATTACCAAGGAATATAAAAAGTCATGATTTTCATATTCATGGCTGTAGAATCTCAACTTATACCTTTGAAATCCAAATGTCATAATCTTACCTATACACCAGGCTACCTCCCTTTCGCACAAAGGACTTACAAGGACACTATCTATGAAAACATATTTATTCCAGTTCACAAAAATATGTATGTGGCCTTACAAGTAGGCCCTTGCTTTCCATTGATCAGCCTTCCCAGACCCTCAAATATGAAAAGAGCTAAAATAAATTCCTGGCTCACTGTGCAGAATTTACACTCATCAGACTTTTTCTACTTTTTCCTTTACCTCATCAATTCTCACACAAATAGGGAGACATTTTTTAAAAAACAAAATTTCCAACTGTATATTACAATACTATTTATATTCCAACTGTGTATTCACATAAGATCACTGTGAAGAGTTCACAATCTTTTTTCCTCATCTAATCTCTAGCTCAGCTATGCAGATGACACCACCCTTAACCAGAAAGTGAAGAATTAAAGAGCCTCTTGATGAAAGTGAAAGAGGAGAGTGAAAAAGTTGGCTTAAAGCTCAACATTCAGAAAACCAGAATCATGGCATCTGGTCCCATCATTTCATGGAAAATAGATGAGGAAACAGTGGAAACAGTGGCTGACTTTATTTTGGAGGGCTCCAAAATCACTGCAGATAGTGACTGCAGCCATGAAATTAAAAGACACTTACTCCTTGGAAGAAAAGTTATGACCAACCTAGACAGCATATTAAAAAGTAGAGACATTACTTTACCAACAAAGGTCTATCTAGTCAAGGCTATGGTTTTTCTAGTAATCATGTATGTATCTGAGAGTTGGACTATAAAGAAAGCTGTGCACTGAAGAATTGATGCTTTTGAACTGTGGTGTTGGAGAAGACTCTTGAGAGTCCCTTGGACTGCAAGGAGATCCAACCAATCCATCCTAAAGGAGATCAGTCCTGAATACTTATTGGAAGAACTGATATTGAAGCTGAAACTCCAATACTTTGGCTACCTGATGCAAAGAACTGGCTCTTTTGAAAAGACCCTGATACTGAGAAAGATTGAAGGTGGGAGGAGAAGGGGAGACAGAGGATGAGATGGTTGGATGGCATCACTGACTCAATGGACGTGAGTTTGAGTAAACTCCACCACGGAGTTGGTGATGGACAGGGAGGCCTGGGATGCTGCAGTCCTTGGGGTTACAATGAGTCGGACACGACTGAGCGACTGAACTGAACTGAACTGAATCTCTAACTTGCTTTCACAGTTCCAACCAAACATATCCCTCCAACTCTTAGAAAATGAATCCTAGAGTGAACTTTACGAACTAATTCTCATTTTCCTCTCATACCTTCAAAATTAGGATATTAAAAGATTAGCAACTTAGAATGTGCTGGACATTTACCTGCATGATAGAATTCAGTTTTCTGAATAACAATATGAGGTAGCTAGAAATAAAAAACAAATACTTCACAAATAAGCACAAGAAAGTCTGAAGAGATAGCGTAAATTCCCTATCGTCTCACAGCACATAAAATGCATAGTAGGATTTTGTGTCTCTAAAGCTCAAGGGCTTAATCACAAGGTTACACATTTAAACCTTTCATTATTATTTGGCGCCATAAATTGTTTTTCTAGATTTTCACTCTCCTTCTGGGTGCAGAAATTCTTAGAACTTCTTAAAACAAGCAAGATGAGAAAGTGAACTTCACTGATATTTAAGACATTGTTTGGCACTAGTCTCATTTCTTCATATGTCAGGGGGCTACTTGCCTGAAGGTGTAGGTACATGGGAGTCCTGCACAAGCTGAAGGGGTTGACAGTGCTGCCTATTAGATCATGTACTCTGAGTGAGCTGCAGACCACCTGGCCATGTTAAGTGGGTTTCCAGAATATATTATCACAGTTTTTAAATAAAATAAATTTCACAAAATGGATAAATGACTTCACACACTTCTTGCAAAAAATTGTGTATTGAAAATTAAATTAATATAACACAAACAAGGAGCAAAAAATGATGAAGCTGACATTTCTACTCTCACTCAAGTTTTTCTTTAGCCATATTATGAAATAAAACAATGACACTAATAAAATATGAAAGGTGGCTGAAACTTCTTTAACACTTTTAAAGTTGTTGAAATGTATATTTATATCCATTATCATCATAAAGAAATTAGCCTTTGAGATATAGGTTAACAATACAGAAAATATACATGCAAGTACATAATTTTAAATAAATACATATATATTTGAGATACTGCTCAAAAATTTCCAATGGACTGATCTATGTGAAGAAGAACATTTAAAGACAAATCAAAGTGGTTGTCATACAGACATACATGATGTACTTTTTGCCTTGTGTCTTGTCTCTCTGCCAGTAAAGCAAACTGTATTTCACTTATTTTTGTGAGGGTATGCCTCTGCCTCTTAAAATGGCACTTTGTCCTGCAAGCAAATTCTTAAGAATCCCTGTTATTTTATACTTGCTTATGTAAGTTTTTTATTCTGCATTTTCCTATTATTTTGTTATATTCCCAAGGTAATTCTTAGGTCAGGATATCCTACAAAAACTAACTTCTTCAAGACTACCACAAATCTGGTATTTTGACTAGAAATTTTAGCTCAATTATCTCTACTTAATTTTGGATTTAATGAGATGTATGAAATACCCCATCAAAGCAAAAAAACCCACAAAATTCTTGGGCAAAGTAATGAAATGTAATAATAATAACATCCAAGCTATAAAAAACTTTTTCAGATTTCTCAGAGTCAATTATAGGATTACTGAAAATCATCAACTAATAAGTGATTCTAACAATCTTTTTTTTTCCCATTTATTTTTATTAGTTGGAGGCTAATTACTTTACAATATTGTGGTGGTTTTTGTCATACATTGACATGAATCAGCCATGGATTTACATGTATTCCCCATCCCAATCCCCCCTCCCACCTCCCTCTCTACCCGATCCCTCTGGGTCTTCCCAGTGCACCAGGCCCGAGCACTTATCTCATGCATCCAACCTGGGCTGGTGATCTGTTTCACCCTTATAATATACATGTTTCTATGCTGTTCTCTCAAAACATCCCACCGTCACCTTCTCCCACAGAGTCCAAAAGTCTGTTAGAAAGATGGTAATGATAACACTATATGCAAAACAGAAAAAGAGACACAGATGTACAGATTCTAACAATCTTGATAGAAGTCTCTAAGAGTAGCAACGAGGAATGCAAGGAAAGTCAAAGGTCATAAGGAAATTTGAATGTCTTTACACATATAATGAAATGAGAATTATCTATAGTAGCTATTAATGGTTTTTAATAGTTCTTTTACTTGGGGTAAAAAATAATAAGTCATAAACTTTTGATTCATTTTTATCTCAGTGGTTCAAACACTGCATGAAAAAACTCTTATTTTCCCACTATGTCCTTAAAAGGTTGGACTACGCATATCTAACACATTTGAGATATTTAGCAAATAATTCATGTGAATAATGTTAGAGTTTAAAATCAAATGATATAATTTTATATCTATGCCTAAAACTCTGTTATAATCATGGCTTTATTAATAAAAGTACCATATATCCTTGTTCATGTTAAAACTTTCTCTCTACTAAGCAGTGAGAATGAGTAATAGACCTAGGATGAAGTGAGAAGATGTGAGAAACTTTTCTTTTCATGAATCTTGACAAGAGCACAGTTCTCTGGACTCTGGCAGTTCTGCAGAGAACTGCCCCTTTTATTATAAGATTACACATAGAGGCATCAGGACTGAAAGGAACCCCCATAGACAATTAGTCCCCTCAAATCTCTCATAAGGCTTTATTTGGAGGATAGTCAAAATATTACAGATTTACTATTTCTGGCCCTTGGTGACTCAGGCACTAGAAATTTCAGGGCCAGCAACATAGTACTATTCCAATAGTAAAGTAAAGTAGTCAGAGTAGGAATTTTTGCTTCAAACAGATGGAGTTTAATTTTGACCTCAGTCCTTACCCCACTGTGTAAAGTTGAGAACTTAAATTCTCAGAGTTATAATTTCCTTCTCTGTAAAATGGAGAATATTGTATCAATCTCCTCATAAAATCATTCTGATGATTAAGTGAGAATACACGTAACACACTTAGATAGCATTTAACACATAGCAAGCACCAAAAAAGGAAAATACAAACAAAAATAATAGCTATTCTTTCACCTCATTTTCTTTCACTCTGGAATTCTAAGCCATTGTAGGATGGTTATAACATCAGAGAGATGAACACTTATAGGGCCAAAAAGTACACACTCGATATTCCAGTTTGGATCAAATGAGATGAGACAAAATATGTAGAATCCACAATTCAGTAGTATGTGACACAGGCTGAGCAAAAATAATTCCTAGCAACCATTATAGATTATGCCAGAGTGTTTGATTATGGAAAAGAGCCTCAGGTGACTTCTTTAGCTGGACTGCCTTTGGGGAAATATTTCCAGGTGGCTTTGAGGAGTCTGTCTGACTCCATGCTTCAAAAAATTTGCTTAGAATTTAACCATCATAATATTATGCTCATAATAAGCTGATTATAGGGAGATGTAAGCACATTTTAAATGTAAATATTGTGCTGGTTGTAGCTATTCACAAGGCATACATTATACACAGTGGCTGAAGTTCCCTTAAACAAAAGAAGCAGCAAAATGCCAAGGCATTTTTGAAAATGTGTTTTATTCATGGCTCTGAAGGGTAGTTGAAGCCAATTGAGGGAGGAGTATACCCTTCCTCTATTTTAATGATCTTAATTTTGCTAATGGAAAGAGTTTGGGAGCCATGTGGTGCTGATTGCGTTGTTCAGTATTGATGTTGCTTGCAAATTAAATGTACCTAAGTAGCCACCTGTTTATGCTTATGATTATGTAAAGCCCCATATGTTTCCCTCTCTACACATGGGAGGTAAATATTGAAAAAATTATTCTGGTGTGAAGGGTGAAAACAGCAGCAATTCTTCTATAACTGTCACCATATGCTGTGGGGTTTTCTTTAATGTTGTGCTTTGTCTGACATATTTGCTGATTTTTACCATGCAGTGTTCAAAAAAATCTGCTATCCATGGTTATACAAAACAATTAAAAATCAGTTTACATTAAATTCAAATTAGGAAGAGATATAGTTTTCCAATGTAGTCATAAGTTCTAAATAGATTTCAGAGCTTATGATTTAAATAGATTTTGATTTGCACAATAAAGAAAACCAAACTTTTTTTCTAAATTCACCAGCATGTATAAAGCAATATTTTCTTCCTAAGCACATCCTTTTGATCCCATACTAGTAGGCAACCAAAAAACTGACTTGAATAACATAAATTTGAAAATCCTACCTGAAATCGGCACTGGCTCTTCAGTTGGGAATCCCACCATAATTCCCAATGGATTGATTCTGAAAAATTTTCCTGAACCTTATACAAAAGATCTGACTTGGTACCTGGCCAGCAAGAGCTCATGAGCAGTTTTTGGAATGAGCCTCGTTAGAGCACTGGATTATCTGGCAAGGTTTAACACCTTTGGAACTAATTCAGACTGTTCAGAGTTTGGCCCTGACAATAACTTGCTGAATAGATCAGAGAGACTGGATTTGCTGTTGATGATCACTTTAGATAGTGCAGATAAACAAACTGGAGTTCCATATGGTTTATATCTGATTGAGAGGGATATAAATGTCAATTGTCTAGCATCCTAGACATGACCGTCTCTATCTTCCCAATAAAGTACTGCAAAAAGGCACAGAGTATGTTAGAAAAAAGATGAAAATTAACCTCATCATCAAAAGCTAAGTGTAACAGACCAACTCCCCTACTTCAAAAAAGCAGTCAGACTGGGCCTCTTATTAGTTTCTAGTGGAATGTAATTGGCAGAAGTTTTATTGAATGTGATTTGGCAATATGTATCAAAATTTTAAAAACATTTTTACTTTTGAAGTCATAATTTTATGTATATGAAATGATCATGATAATCAGAAGTGCAGACAAAACTTTAGCTAGAAGACTGTTCTAATGAAATTGCATAAATGATCATATTTGGAATGGATTTATTATGGTAGAGCCACATAATGGACCATTATATAGAAAATAAAAATCATGTTTTGAAGGATATTTAATGACATTGGCAAGTCCTGATAAATATGTTTATTTTTCATATGAAAACATGTGCCTATACATGTGTAGGTGTACAATGCATTTGAAAACAATGGAAGGGAATGCACTAAATATTAATGCTAACTAGCTCTAGTGATGAGACTATAGCTCCCTGAATTTTCTTCCATTTTCTACATTTACTTCTTTGCATTTTCTTCCATTTTTTTTTTCTACAAGATATATGTGGCATCTGCAAAGTTAGAAGAAATCAATACATTTTATAACTTTAAAAAGTTGTATTCCTTATGTTCCTATAAAAACCCTCATGACATTTATAGCAGCTTTACTTATAGTTGTCAAAATTTGAAAGTAACTAAGATGTCCTTCAATAAGTGAATGGATAAATAAACTATGGTACAACCAGACAACATAATATTATTCAGTGCTAAAGAGAAATGAGCTGTAAAGACATGAAAAGACATAGAGGAACCTCAAATGCATATTATTAAGTGAAAGAAGCCACTCTGAAAAGACTAGTCTATTATTTCAACTGTATGATATTTTGGAAAAGGCAAAACTATGGATACATGTAATGGTGAAGAATCTGCCTGCCAATGCAGGAGACACAGGAGTAGTGGATTCAATATCTGGGTTGGGAAGATCTCTTGGAGTAGGAAATGGCAGCCCACTCCATTATTCTTGCCTGGGAAATCCCATGGACAGAAGAGCCTGGCAGGTCACAGTCCATGAGGTCACAAAGAGTTGGACACAACTGAGTAGACACACACACACACACACACACACACACACACCATTCCTTTTAATTTCCATTTGGGCTTCCCAGATTGCACAACGGTAAAGAATCCACCTGCCAATGCAGGATATGCAAAAGACGTGAGTTCAATCCCTGGGTTGGGAAGATTGCCTGGAGTGGAAATGGCAAACAACTCCAGTATTCTTGTCTGGAAAATTCCATGGATAGATGATCCTGGTGGGCCATAGTCCATGGGTTGCAAAGAGTAGGACACGACTGAGTGACTGAGCAGACAGCACACATAGAAACAGCAAAAAGACCAATGGTTGCCAGAGATTTTGGGGAAGAGAAGATGAAGAGACCAGACACAGAGGATTGTTGGGCAGTGAAAATACTCTAATATGATCCCATAATGGTGAATACATATCATTTGTTTAAGCCCATAGGACACACAGCACCAAGAGTAAAGCGCAGTGTAAAGCAGGAACCTCAGTGATTATGATGTGTCAAGTCTGATGTGTCCATCGTAACCAGTGCACCTCTCTGGGAGGAGATGCTAAAATCGTGAAGGCTAGGTCTATGCAGAGGTAGGGTGTATATGGAACATCTCTGTACTTCATGTCAAATGTGCTATGAAAACCTAAAATTTCTCTAAAAAATAAAGTCCATTAAAAATCTTTTCATCCAATGACAGAAACTCTAAATCTCTGATATATAACAAATATAAATACAGTAATGTTCTTTAGCAATATCCACTTCAAGAAATGAAGGCCTGAGTAGACAATTGGGTGGACAGTCTGGTTCCTCTCATGAGAGTCCATGCTGGTACTGCTGAGGCAACACCATAAAGAGCTTTGAAGGAATTGTTCATGAAAAAGAAGGAGGTGGTAAGAGTAAAAAGTGATGACATAGATTTTTAGCAGAAGTGCTTACAATACTAATAATATGAGAACTTATAGAATAGTGCCAGTTGTAAAAGAGTCTATTTTAAAATCATCTTTTTGATAGAATTCCAGTCTAATTCTAAGAGGTACACAGCTGGGTGAAGAGAACATTGTGAGCTAGAACTGCTGGTCTATTTGTCTTTCAGATAATGTATATTTTAGTTATTCAAAGACCAAAGACAAGGAAAAGAAATCTGATCATGCACTACAGAATAGAAAACACAGGCAAAAAAAAAAAATGGGGCTAAAAATTATTGTAAAATTCTGAATTTTTGTGCATTTAGACGACTTCACATTTTCTTGTGTGCTATAAGAAGAATACCCCTTTCTTGACCAGTCTAGGAAAATATTTTGTATGAGAGACAGAGATGAACCTCTTTTGCTTAAGTGAGCACAGAGGGGAAGAAATGCCTTAAGAGAAGTTGACCCAGAAAACCTGGAAGAATGGCCCATGATTCCTGGAATAGAAAATAGTCCAGAAATCGGGGAGCCCTACTTAGGGCTTTTCTGAATCATGTGTCATCATAACATCCAGATATAAAAATAACAGCCAATTCTGCTCTATAGATTGCTTCTTTTAATGTAACTCATTTTAAAAATGAAGACAAAATGTTATTCATGTATTATAAAGCTATTAAATATATTTTAAATATTTTCACACAATTTTCCTATCAGGTCCCTTTATAAACTGATATTATAGTAAAAAATTATAGCTACAATCTTAAAATGGCTAAACATAAAAGATTTAATCATTCTAATGGTACATGAAACATAATAAATCTCCACTGAATGTAATGTTACATTTTCTATCAATTAAGTATATATTTTCCCAAATAAACAATGAGAAATTCATTTTGAAAAATGTTCGTGTATTAGGCGTTTTAGCATCCATGCATAAAGGAGCAAGTTTCATAAATTTTAATCATTTAACCTTAATCAGTTTCTTGAAGAAATACTTTTATTATTCATCCAATTTTGTCACTGATTATTACTACTTTCCTACACTTTTCACATTTATAATTAAAATGATTTTGGAAAGAGTTTTACTGTTAAGTGATATAGATATGTTGAAAGATAATTCTCCATAGCATTTCACATGTCTTAAAACTGGAGGTAAAAGATTCGTTTCCTGACCAGTATGGAAATAGTAGAGAGTATCTCCCTCCTGAGAGACATTCTAGAATCGTAAAGTCTCCCTCCTCTTTCCCAAGAGATTTTCTTACATTCCAGATAATAAAGGCAATGTTTTCTTCAAGGGCAAAGAATGGCAGGTTGGTAAGCACCCATTACACTTTGGAGATTCCCTGAACTCACTCTTCCTCCACTGTGCATTAGACATCTGCCTGGCTCAGTCCCATCTTCCCTGTGGGAGATGGGACTCAAGGGGAACCACTAACGCATGATGCTCAAGCTGTCAGTTGTGCCATGAGAAATTAACTGCTGCATTCATATGGGCTTATTGTTTCATGACTGATCTAATTTATGAAGTGTAGCAAGTCAGCTTGGCAGCTACAAGGCTACGTAAAGATGGCTTGACCTCTTGACAAATGAAATCCATTTATCCACCTATCTGGTAGCAATTAATTTATATAGGAAGCACTGTCTAAAGTTTGTATTTAAAGCATGACTCAAGTCCATTAAACATATGAAAGAAATTTTATAGTTAATAAATTTTTTAACATTCATTTAAAAATTCCTATTTTATGTTATTTAGGAGTAGCATTAATTGAGATTTAACATCACAAAGCTTACTGCATATAACAGAAAAGTTAGAAAGAATGCCACATTATCTGGGGGATTTGTCAATCCTCATAATTTTTTGTTTAATTTTTGTTCTTTTTTGTGTTTTCTTAATTTTTTATTTTGTTTGTGGATCCTCATTATAACACTGATGCTGGCTGACAAAAAGACCACCTTACCCTTTTCTATGATTAAGAAAGAAGTTCCCCAGAGCACAGACTCTGGAATGGTTTGAATCTATACTGCAGCTCTCCAATACCACAGCTGGAGCACTGCATTGAGCATTTGAAATATGGCCACTTGAAATTTGTATGGCCAGACTTGATATGTGCTATAAGTGGAAAATACATGCTGGGTTATAATATATTAAAAATACATGCTTAACATGAAAGTAATATGAAATACCTCAATAACTTTATACTGATTAGATATTAAAAGAATATTATTTTAGATGAAAGTGAAAGTGTATTAGTTGCTCAGCCATGTCCAACTCTTTGTGACCCCACAGACTGAAGCCTGCCAGGCTCTTCTGTCCATGGAATTCTTGAGGCAAGAATACTGGAGTGGAAAGCCATTCCCTTCTCTGGGGGATCTTCCTGACCCAGGGATTGAACCCAAGACTCCTGCATTGCAGGCAGATTCTTTACCATCTGAGCCACCAGGGATGCCTCAATATTTTAGACACATAGTTTTAAATAAAATATATTTGTAAAATTAATTCACTTTTTTTTTAACTTTTAAAAGTATCTGTGTTTGGTAACCTCCAAGATAGGTCTCAGTGATTCCTGCCCTACATCCTGGTTGTCACTCCCAGATCACCATCATTCGCCTGTGTGATCAAAAAATATAGCAGAAGTGATGGTGCGTCACTTCGGAGATTAGGTTATAGAAGACTATGATTTCCATCTTGGGCTTGCTTAGATCACTTACTCAAGAGAAACCCACGAGTAGAAGAAATGAAGCTTTCTGGGATAGCCACATAAATGTTTGATGAATAAACAAGAATAAGCATATTAAATGTCTATTGGACAGCGCTAGTGTAGATTTAGGGGCTTCCCTAGTGGGTCAGCGATAAATAATCCGCCTGCCGTGAAGGAGACCCCCCTACAATGCAGAAGACACAGGTTCAATTCCTGGGTCAGGATGATCCCCTGGAGAAGGAAAAGGCAACCCACTCCAGTGTTCTTGCCTGGGAAATCAGAGGAGCCTGGGGGGCTTCCATCCATGGGGTCACAAGAGTCAGTTATGACCTAGCAATAAACCACCACCACCAAGGTAGATTTAACATAACCACTCACTTAACTATGTGATCGTGAGCAAGTTACTTGGCCTTTCTGTAACTCTGCTTTCTCATATGTAAAATGTGAATTCAATTAGTAATCCATATATACATAAAAGTGTTTAGAAGAGTTTTACATGTATAAGAATTTAGAACAGTGTCTGACACATCATTAGGATTCTCTGAGACTGTGATGTGGGCAGGATAGACTGTAGGGTAGTAGGGAATGTTCCATATCTAAGTTCTACTACCACACTTCCCACACACCTACACAACAGTATTCCTCCACAATTATAAAATTCGTAAAATATGATCTAAAAATTCAAACAGAAAAATGTCTTCAATCTAACCATGTAATTTTATGGTGATTTTACAGATTCAACCACAGCCCTTCTTGAACATATGGTTTAGAGATATTATGTAAGTTTGCTGCTTGGAAATAAACTTTGTCCATCTGATTAAAAAAAAAACATATACTGAAACTTAGGATATTTCTTATGTCTAAAGAGAAAGCATTTATTATACATGCTTAATAACACTATGAAGGAGAAACAAATATTTCCAAGAAGTAATCCAGAAATATGGAACTTTACTATAACCCAAACATTACATGATTTACTGATCTATGTGGAGAATGCAATCAACTACCAAATATCAGAATATATTTTTGTTGTATTTGGCAAGAGTGACATGTTTTCTAGCTCATAAAACGACTTAACCAAGTGGGCTGTCTTCTAAAATAACAAATTATGCTTCTAATACAATATGTTTATTTCCATAAACAATTGAAGTGATTGCTTTTTATTTCTTTCACTATATTAAAGACCTTTTAGGTAACATAATATATCTAGAAACATAATATTAAAATATATGATGCAATCAGCTATGTATATTGCAAGCTTAATTTCCCACTCCCGTTTAGCAAAAATTCAGCTTCCAGTTCATTCCCTTAAAGAGTCCTTGCCAACTCACTACAGAGTTTTTCTTTCTTAATTGTTGCTTGAGCTTTCATTTGCTGGAGTTGCATCTATACAGCTATATTTACTGGTTAAAAGCTATATATCCTTCTTCAGTAGAGCATCTTTATTTGCAAATAAAGGGTACCATGCATACCATTGTCAAAGTTATGGTCATCTTCATCAAAACTTTTGAATTATCAACCAGAAATTAAGAATCTATCAGAAGAATCACTAAATAATCAGCAATAAGAAGCCCTGAGGAGGGAAGAGAATCCAACTTCTAGAGTTGATACATTATATTGTTGAAAATATGCAATATTAGACATTAAATTGCAAGACAGGCAAAAGAACAAGTGTCTGGCTCATAAGCAAGGGGAAAAAATTCAATCAACAGAAACTGTTTCTGAGGAAGCCTAGACACTATACTTCCTCGAGAAAGAATTCAAACAGCTATGGTAAATATATTCAAAGAACCAAAAGAAACTGTGTCTATAGGATGAAAAGGAAGTATGAAATCAAGTCTTAGCAAATAGAGAATATAAGTCAAATTTGAAAGTAGGTAGGTTATCCATTCTAAGAAACAAAAAGTATGAAGAAAACAAACAGAGCTTCAAAGACCTGTGAGACACAATCAAGCGTATCAATATGTGAAGAATGAATACCTCAGAAGAAAGAGAAGAAAGTGCAGAAATAATATTTGAGGAAATAATGGCAAAAACTTCCAAAATTTGATGGAAAACAGTAATCTACACACTTAAGAAGCTCAACATACTCCAGGCAGAATAAACTCAGAGATCCATGGCTAGATACTTCATAAGTAAACAGTTGAAAAGTAAAAACAATAGAGAATTTGCGGGAGGGGGGGGTGGGAGTGGAGGGGCGGAAGAAAAGATTCATCATGTACAAGGGTATCTCATAAGATTAAAAGCTAATTTCTGCTAGAAACCATGGAGGACAGAAGTCACTGGGATGACATACTTAAAGTGCTAAAAGAAAAGGGCTATCAACCAAAAATTCTCTGTCCAGAAAAAAAAAAATCCTGTAAAAATAAAGAAACTATTAAGACATTTCCAGATAAACAAACATTGAGAAAATTCATCACTACCAAACCTTCCAAACAAGAAAACACTCAAGAGGGTCCTTTAGGCTAACATGAGAGGATACAAATCAGTGACTCTATTGTATGTGACAAAATAGAGTTATCAATAAAGGTAACTGCGAAAGTAAAAGACATTTAAACGTATGCTTTGCTTTCATTTTTCTCCTAGCTTATTTTTTTTTTAAAAAGCTGCATAAAAAAGTTACAAATCTGTGCTGATGGGCACACAATATATAAAGATGTGATTTTTATAATAATAAAAACCCAATATGCAGAGTACATCATGAGAAACTCTGGGCTGGAAGAAGCACAAGCTGGAATCAAGATTGCCAGGAGAAATATCAATAACCTCAGATACACAGATGACACCATCCTTATAGCAGAAAGTGAAGAAGAACTAAAGAACCTCTTGATGAAAGTGAAAGAGGAGAGCAAAAAAGTTGGCTTAAAGCTCAACATTCAGAAAAATAAGATCATGGCATCTGGACCCATCACTAAACAGCAAATAGATGGGGAAACAGTGGTTGACTTTATTTTGGGGGGGCTCCAAAATCACCACAGATGGTGATTGCAGCCATGAAATTAAAAGACTCTTGCTCCTTGGAAGGAAAGTTATGACCAACCTAGACAGCATATTAAAAAGCAGAGACATTACTTTGTCCACAAAGGCCCATCTAGTCAAGGCTATGGTTTTTCCAGTGGTCATGTATGGATGTGAGAGTTGGACTGTGAAGAAAGCTGAGCACTGAAGAACTGATGCTTTTGAACTGCGGTGTTGGAGAAGACTCTTGAGAGTCCCTTGGACTGCAAGGAGATCCAACCAGTCCATCCTAAAGGAGATCAGTCCTGGGTGTTCATTGGAAGGACTGATGTTGAAGCTGAAACTCCAATACTTTGGCCACCTGATGCAAAGAGGTGACTCATTGGAAAAGACCCTGATGCTGGGAAACATTGAAGGTGGAAGGAGAAGGGGACAACAGAGGATGAGATAGCTGGATGACATCACCGACTCAATGGACATGAGTTTGAGTAAACTCCGGGAATTGGTGATGGACAGGGAGGCCTGGCGTGCTGCGGTTCACGGGTCACAAAGAGTCGGACATGACTGAGTGACTGAACTGAACTGAACTGAACCATGGAGTAAGAAACAGATCTATATGGGAGCCAAATTTTTTATACCATTGAAATTAGATTGGCTAATCCAAACTAGATTGCTAAAAATTAAGACAATTGTAATCCCCAGACTATTACTGAAAAAAATCACTAAATATACCCACATATATTTAGATATTTTTTTAAAAAGCACCAGACTTCTTGTTTCTAGTCTGACATACAAGGAATTTGGAAGATATCCCTCTGTCCTAAAGAAAAGTGAAATATGAACAAACTGAAAAAATCAATGACCATTCTTAGGTACATCAGAGAAGTGAGATCAGAGGACAAACTACTGCCTCCAAAACTGGAGAGACAGACAGGGAGGTACCGAGAATCACAATTTACTGGAGAAGAAACTGCTGCAAAAACCAGTACCAGCCTAGACAAATCTGAACTGCAATCAACAAATTGCTGGAGGCTTAACGTGGACAAGTGTGAGAGTAAAAAAACCTCAAGGGAGATCTAGTCATAGGGAGGGACCACAGTTTTTTAAGTTCTACCACCAAAAACTCAACCTAGCTCTCACAGTGTTTATCAAAGAAAAATCCCCTAATGCTTCTCAAAGAGCGAAGGTAGAAAAACCCATTTTGAAACAGGCCAGAGCATTCTGTTCTTAATCAGTGCTTTATCAAGACTCATTGACTCGGAGGGATGAAAATACACAGCTAACACCCACTCTAGCCTTCCACTTCGGGAAAACATACAACAAAGCCCATTCTCACCTTTCCACTTGGGGAAAGGGAAATACCCAGCTTTGGCCTGCACTGGTCCTCCACGACAGAGAAGGGAAATACCCAACTCCAACCCACTCTAGCCATACTGTCCCAACTAAGGATGCAGGGAACAGGACCAAGAAGCACTCGTGAAGTTCACAATTCAGAGGCACAAGTTCACAAAAATACTATAACATAATCACAGGACTAGTGAACGTTTCCACCCCGCCACATCTCACTGCCATATTGCATGCGTGCATGCCAAGTCTTTTCGGTTGTGTCCAACTCTGAGACCCTATGGATGGTAGTCCACCAGACTTCACTGTCCATGGGGTTCTCCGGGCAAGAATACTGGAGTGGGTTGCCATGACCTCCTCCAGGGGTCTTCCCAACCCAGGGATCAAACCTATGTCTCTGATGTCTCCTGTATGGGTTTTTTTTTCTCAGGCAGAGTTCACCAAACTATAGTTCACAGGTCAAAATCTGCCAACCCCCTGATTTTGAAATAAATTTCTATGGAACCACAACCACGTTCACTGGTTCAAGTAGTGTCTATAGCGACTTTCATGTAACAACATCAGAGTGGAGTAGTTGTTATGAAGACCATTTGGCAAGTGAAGTCTTAAATATTTACCTCCTGGTCCTTTATAAAAAAAAACCTGCCAACTCTGTTCTAAAGAATAAGACAAATAAAGAAATCACTAATTACTATCCAATAAGGTGTATAGTATGGTGCCCAAGATACTATGGTAACATAAAAGAGTGATATCTAGATTGAATTTTAAAGTCAGCAAAAGTTTCCTAGGAGACATAATATCTGAGATAATTTTTGAAGATAGCGTTAACTAGACAAAGAAGAGCAGCCAAGCTTTGTCAGTGAGGCCAGCAAATGAAGGCTAGCAGTAATCCAGGGAGTTAGGATTAAGGAGTGCAAATATGGTTAAGAAAGATTAATTAGTTCTACATAAATTATGAAAATACATGTTTAATTTCTTCATTCCTACTACCTAGCACAGCTAATGGTGCATATAGTTGAACTCACAAATATCTCATAGCATAAAATATTAATTCCTAAATAAAATATATTTACTGAAAAGGTGAGAATATTTGCCTTCTATTAGTCCTTAAAAATCACTGAACTTTAAGACTCGAGTTTTTCACCCACTACCCTAGAATAAAACAAAAAATACCATTTTTTCATTGTTTTCAGTATAGAAATTATATAGCATTTAACAATACAGTTTTACAAATGAGAAATTGTTGCAAAATTATGTACCTGGAAAATTCATAGGCAGTTCAAATGATTTTGGAGACACACAACCTTCAACCTGCTCACAAATTTCAGCCATGATTTTCTTAATTTTGAGGTCAGTAATTTTAATCACTTCCCCTGTTGACAAACAGCATTCATCTCCGAACATTTCATAAATAGAGCCTGAAAAGAAGAAGAAAAAGAGAATTCAATAATGAAGACCAAAGTAGGAATCAAAAGTCTCATATGAAGCATTTTTATTCAGTTCTTCTTAGACATCTGCTAAACAGGAATTTAATCAAGCTTGGCAAAATGTACAGCATGTACTAGGAAAAATATTAGATTTTTCACTTCATCCACAGGGCAAAGTGTAAGCAATCTTATTTTTGCTATTATTGTAAATTGAATTTATGGTTTCTTCGGTACCTTTAGCTCATCTTTCCAAGGTCAAGCTCAGCCATGTCTTCCACTGCTGGAATTTATGATCTTTTTTTGCTAGGTCACAGAGTGAAACCCACATGAGTCAATAATGATCTAAGTTAATACTGCAAACAAGGTTGTAATACCATCTAACCTCCAAAGACAGAGGATTTGTATACCTGGGCTTCATGTTAAGGGCATTGCAACTATTTAAAATACCTAGTTCTTTTCATCATCATGAAAATAACATTTTGCCCACTTTTTCTCTTGTTTTTGACAAGCTGGAAACAATTCTCAGTATCTGATAGCAACAGGGGGCAGACCAGTCCAGAGAAACTGAAAAGCTTCATTTTAGTTCAGGATTTCAGTCTCCTTCCTAAGAAACAGTTTACCATAGACGTGAAAGCTGAATTTCTCATCTCTTTAATTTTTCTTTTATATCTCCTGATAGAAAAACACTGAACAGTGAAATAACTAAAAGACGAGCAACAGGAAACAGGAGAAGCAAAAGTTCTGGATAACCTACCCTCAATAAAAAGGAAACAACCCCCAAACTACATCTCTGTGATACTGTCACTTGACAATAAAACAGGAAACTAGAGGTTGATATAAACAAACATTGCAGAACTGTGGGATTTTTAAATATATCAATTTTCTTACCTCCAATATGATTTAAACCCTCTTTACCACACTAAAATATGAACAATAAGAGCATACAATTTTAGGTTAGTTGGTTGGTTTTCTGAATTTTTCTCTGCTGAGGCCCCTCCTCACAGATATAGCAGGTATCTAAAACATTTTTATAGCATTAATGGTTATCATGAAAGCTATTAAGCCCAGCATTTAATCTAGGTCTACCCTGTAGCTCAAACTGTAAAGAATTTGCCTGCAATGCAGGAGACCCAGGTTCAATCCCTGGATCAGGAAGATCCTCTGCAGAAGAAAGTGGCATTTAATCTAGCTTTAAACAGTTCTGTGATTGTATCAGTCTCAACAGGGAGCAGGGGGCATATGCAAATCAGAATGATTTAAGGAGGTTTTATACAACTCTTGAGGTTCTCACAGCAAGTATTCCGGGGTGGTCTGCCATTCCCTCCTCCAGTGGTTCATGTTTTGTCGGAACTCTCTACTATGACCCTGTCCGTCTTGGGTGGCCTTACACAGCATGACTGATGTGTGCAATGGATGCAATAGACATGAACTTGGGCAATGGACACTGTTGCAATGGACATGAACTTGGGCAAACTTCGGGAGATGGTGAGGGATGGAGAGGCCTGGTGTGCTGTGTCCACGGGGTGGCAAAGAGTCAGACACAACTGGGCGACTGAATAAGAAGAAGGAGGCTTTAACAAAGCGGCGATTTACACACAGGCACAGTCAGTTCTAGGAAATACAAGAACATAAATGTCCTGATCCCACTCTTTCTCCATTGGATCTTAAGCCAGTGCACCCCAGTTCAGCCAGAAGCTAGAGGACAGTGAGCTGCTGACTCCATAGGAGTCAGCCTTCCAGGCAGAGTGGAAATGAAATCTAGCACACCAATCTTATGGTCCAAAAATGAGGGTCACTTTTGCAGGCAAGCCAGTGTATGCGCTCCTCGTATACTTCTAAACCTCACTTCTTTTCTCACACTATTCCCTTAATACATACACATATGTTCATTACTTTTCATTAACTTCAATACGTTGTGTTGTTGGCCGTCTCAAATCCCTCATGGAACACACTGGGATATTAAATAACAATAAATCCACAGTGACATTTTCTTCCAGTGAGCTCAGAACAGTTATTTTCTGATTCTCATTTGGCAATTAATCTCACAGTAGCATTTTACTTTTACAGTATTATCTCATCCTGTACTTAACTTTTTATGACTTTAGTTTCTATTACTCCCAATTTAATTTTAAGCTTCATGAAAAAAATACTGCATTATATTACTGTGTATCTACCAACACATCAACTGCCCTTCCTCACTGATTGAGCAATCTTTAATGAACACTTACTATGTGTCAGACATTGTAATTGGCAGTAATTTCATTTGGCATTTAATTGGCAGTAATCTAATTGACATTGTAATTAGAGATATAGAGGCTTCCCAGGTGGCTCAGTGGTAAAGAGTTCCTTTGTCAATGCAGGAGCTGCAGGAGACGTGGGTTTGATCTCTGAGTCAGAAAGATCCCCTGGAGGAAGAAATGGCAATCCACTCCAGTATTCTTGCTGGGATAATGCCATGGACAGAGGAGACGGTGACTTACAGTCCACAGGGTCACAAAGAGTCAAACATGGCTGAAGCACCTGAGAACACATGCATGCATTAGAGGTCCCATGCATATGTTTTCCCCATAGAAGCACTGTTTTGAAGAGAAGAGACAAGGAAGCAAACAATTGAAGCAGATTATGAGATTGCTATAATACAGAAAATATAGGGCATTGTGGGAGTAAATTGGCAACATTTAACTAAGCAATTACATGGTAGAGAGATTAGAGAAAGAATTATGGAGGAGACAACAGCCTAGCTGAGTTTTAAAGGAAACCTCACAAGATGTTAAGGCAGGAGAGGATATAGTATTTGAAAAGGCAGTGAAGTGTGAAAGAGTCTGATACATTCTGGAAACTTCACATAATATTTTATGTCTCAAATATAAGTAAGAAGTGGGAACTGGTAAGAAAGGAGACAGGAGAATTAGAGGGAATCCAGATCATGCAGTGTGTTTATAAAATTACCAGTAAACAACAACAACAAAACAATTAGTCTGAAGCAACCTCAGAGTCAGAGAATTTGCATTTTCAGTTATCAGGGTTCAGGAACTAATACCAAGTTAATGAGAGGTCATAGATATCTAGGCACTTGCTATCCAAAGTGTGGACTGCTGCATCACCTGGGAGCTCGTTAGGATCTTAGCCAGACCCCAGACCTGCTGAATCAGAACCTGCATTTTTAACAAGATCCCCAGATGAGTCATAAGTACATTAAGGTCTGGAAAGCACTAGTCTAGGCAACAAATGTATAACTGAAATAGTCTCTGTTCTGAGGTTGTAGCAAAACTCAGCAGAGAGAAGGACGTCAGGTAGAGAAAGGGTTCAGCGTCACTGAGGCTGTGTCAGTGGGAATAAGGAAAGGGAAGGATTTAAAAGAGCAGAGTGACACGGTGAGTTTTCTGTCACATGAAATAGAATTAATTTGATCTTTCCCATTTCAGCAGAAGTCTGTTTGGCTTAATTTCAGTGCAATGAATGTCTAATTGCAGATGTAATGTACAGCAGACTGACTCACTTGGAATGCTAGCTCTTTTTCAAAGGTTCCACTGGAATTCAGAATTAAAAGATGAGTTTATATGAGATTACATATCAACTCACAGGGGACAGAAGTCAAAATCTAGGAGAAAATTGTGAGTTTTTGTCACCATACAAAAACCTTTTGCCACTTTAGGTCTCTTTCTAATCATCCCTCTTCTTTTGAAAAAAGAAAATCCCCCTCTCCCTTTTTTTTCAGTCATACAAGGAAAAGAACCTCATGAGAATGTTAATCTTTAATATTTGCCTTTAATTCTTTGTGACTTGTGATATTCTGTAAGTAAGAAAGCTATGAACTCATTTTTAATTAAGGGAGAAGTCAGTGATACCCAACTCTAGAAAGTTATGTCCATGGTAGGTGGCAGGAAATACAGCAAATCACAAACTCCTGAAACTTGAAGAGTTCTTGCACATTGTTATCATTATTATGTCTCTTAAAATACATTTTTCCTCAGTGAAAATATAAAATGGTTAATTTAAAAAACAGCCAACATTCATAATCTCAGAACAAGCACATTATAATATGCCTAATTGCCTTCAAAAAATTGCTGAGATGTGTGTCTGAATAGTGTGTGTATATAGATATAAAAATAGTTTTCATTTCATTTTTAACCACAAGACATGCATTTTCAATATGCAAATCTCAAATCTATTAAATCTTTACAGACTGATTCTTTCCAAGTCAGAGCATATGTATTCAGGATAATGCCAAACATCAGAGAAAGCTGAACAAAGCAGCCTGTTTTCAGTGATCAAACATTGCCCCTGACGGCTGTAATGAGAGAGTCATGTGCCTTTGAAATCACCTGTTCTGTAATGCTACTTTGCTCAATAAAAATGACACATTAATATCCTTTTATGAGTCCGTCCCTTATTTGACAATCCACATAAGCAATGCTGGGATCACACAGAAAAAAAAAAAAAAATGGTTCCAAAGATTTTCTTCCTTTTCTTTTACAAAGTTGAAAATGTGTGGCAGTCAGGCAAGAGGAAGCTTGTTACAGGCCTTTTTCCCCTTTACTCAGCATGTACTCATTCACTCCATTCCCCTGCCATCACTTCTCAGCCCTGCCATGCCAACCACTCATTCCATCATCAGTCTGCTGAAGTTCAACCAATCCTAAAAATTTAGCTCATGTTCACTGTCTTCTTCAAAGCCTTCCTTTATTCCCATCTAAGTAAGAATTAATTCTTTTCTCTGTCTCTAATAGTACTTTGCATGTGATCATTATCACAGCCTGCGATTGTGGTATTATTTTCTGACCATTGATATTATATATATATATACATTAGAATTTGCTATGACTTCCTAGAGAAAAGATATCATCTTAACTATATTTATACCCCTCCTCACATGACAGATAATTGCACCTTTTTTGTTGACTAGTATTTAGATCCTTAGTGAATGTTAAATTATAACTTAGCTATACTGTAAAATGACAACAAATTACTGGGAATAGAGTAGAAGTCTTTCTCCATCAACAGTTTAAAACATAGTTAACCCAAGGCTTTGGCATGGGTTATATCTCTAATAACAAATGTACAAGCATATGTGAGATTAGCTGGTCACCTTGTGAATTCCCTGGACAACGAACATTAAGGGCAAGTAATTCTACAATATGAATCTCTGGGGCTAAATTTTCTATTTTTCCATTATGTTTATCATTTTTATATTGCTGGACTTGAGGATGAGGTTCATAAAATGGTCTAAGTTTGATTTAATTTACTCTGTAAAGTCAGACTGATATTGTATGACACTATCTACAGATTGGGCTTGCCAGTAGAGATTTATCATTGCTACTTATAGACAGTTGTGATTATTCTTTGTTATTATTCTTACATAGCCAGTCTTCCATAAACAGACTGTCTCCATCCCCCGTATGGCATGGACAAAGTCATTCTCACCCACGACATGAAGAATATATCTAAAAATAGATGAACATGATATATGAATGTAGTTTGCAAATAAAGAACCATAAAACAGCAAGCTTGCAGCTTTACCAGGGATGGATTCTACCAGCTTGATATCAGGTATATCTGAGAGGTGTACCACTGAGAGGTATATCTGAATATTGATAAGAAATGACCTTTCAAGGTCAGAGAGATTCTCATTCCTTCTGCCGAACTATCAATATGAAGAGGGCAAAACAGTGGCACCAAGTATTAAGGCAAATGATGACCGACACCAAAGACAGCAAAGGCATAATCTCTCTTACTTCTACCAACATGGGGTTGTTTTCTGGTGAATTTTAGGTTTAAGTGTTAACTGAGAAATCAAGTTTAAAGACAGAAATATGGTAGAAACTATAGTGAATGTTGGTGAGTCTTAAAAAGTCTGAACATGGAAGCAATGAAAACCACAATAGGTTGAAAATGATGGAATCCAAGAGTCAATAAAGCAGATTAAAATCATAGTGAGGCCAGAAAATGTCCAACTTTTCAACTACTCTCAGTGAAATATGCAGCATTTAGACAATCAGGTTTTAGTAGTTGATGGAGAAAGATTCACAGTGTCATGCACCAGTTAAAAATTTAAAATTTATTTAATGGTAGAATCAATTTAGTAGATTAAATAAAATTGTGCTTAGAGGGTTTGCAAGTTGGTGTAACCATAGACGTCATCATCATGGCTCTTTGTGGCAACAAATATCAGAACAAAGGGATTCAGGGTGTATGAAATGAGTATCCCTCCTACATATCTATGAAATATTTCCCTATGATGATGGAGCAAATCAGTGATTTGTATCTCCCAATATTATTATTGACCAAATATTCCCCTGGCTTTTCCCGGATTTTAATTCTCAAAATTACATCATAAATAATGTTATAATCATATGTTCATATAATTATATGAACGATGTTGCATTGAGAGTTGGTTTATTATCTTATGAATGACTTGATTTCAAGTACATTTTATATACTTCAATATATTTGCCTATGTATTATATCCTAAATGTTAAATAAAGCTGCTGTAGTTCTCCATAGCTATTTAAAATAATAAATTTGAAGGGGAGGAGACAAGATGGTGGAGGAATAGGACGGGGAGACCACTTTTTCCCCTACAAATTCATCGAAAGAACAATTGAATGCTGAGCAAATTTCACAAAACAACTTCTGATCGCTAGCTGAGAACATCAGGCGCGCAGAAAAGCAACCCATTGTCTTCGAAGGGAGGTAGGACAAAAGATAAAAGATAAAAAGGGAGACAAAAGAGCTAGGGACGGAGATCCGTCCCGGGAAGGGAGTCTTAATAGAGGAAGTTTCCAATCACCAGGAAACCCTCGCACTGGCGGGTCTGGGGGAAGTTTTCAAATTTCGGAGGGCAACCTAACTGGGAGGAAAAATTAAATAAGGCCCACAGATTACACGCCTAAAAGCAACTCCCAGCAGAAAAGTACCCCAGACGCCTGCATCCGCCACCAACAAGTGGGGCGGAACGGAGAGGAAAGGGCGGCATTGCTTAGGGTAAGGACCGGGCCCGAAGGCCCTGAGAGCAATCGGAGGGAGCTTTTTTAAACTGTGGGATAGCAAGGGACAAAATTAACCGGCCCGAACACACTGCCGGCGGTTCGCAAAACGAAGGGACTGAGAAACTCCAGAGAAGAGTCGGCCCATCCCCACTGGAGGTAGGAGGCAGGGGGGGAGGGGAAAGGGGCAAACTCAGCCCCAGAGAAGCCACCCCCTCCCACACTGCAAACAGGCCCCCGGTTTCTATCTAAAGACTTCCTGAGATTCTGGATGGGCGACATCCGCCACTGGGAGGGTCGCGGCTAGAGGCCAGCTCCTGAGAACAAACACAAGCCGCAGGCACCTGACCAGCGTGCGCTGGGGCCGCGGAGGGAAAAGGCGCGCTGCACCCGGGAGAGTGCGCCCAAGCCCCTGGCTGCCCGAGCCGCTCAGGCAGGGGAAGGGACAAAACGCAGGTGCAACCGAATCTGCGCTTTTGTGGAGTACCCGAAAACTAGAAGCGCACTCAACGCAGGGCCCGCTCCATATAGAGCAGCCGGGAGCCTGAGCAGTGTAGACGGGGAAAGCACAGACACCCGTGAGCGGGGCAAACCCAGTGTGGCCGGAACACGGTGAGCGCTATCCACACAGAGCGGTATCTGTCTGCAGCGCCCCGCCCTCCCCGTAGCAGGACTGAACTGAACTAGCGAACCTAAATAAGAGATCACCTCCGACCGCCTGTGTCAGGGCGGGAATTAGACACCGAAGAGACGGCAAACAGAAGCCAAATAAACAAAGGGAACCGCTTCAGAAAGGACCGGTGCAACAGATTAAAATCCCTGAAGGTAACACCGACTACATCGGAAGGGGCCTATAGATAGCGAGAAGTGTAAGCTGGAAAGAGGAGCTATCTGAAATTGAACTGAACCTACACTGACCGCAACAGTTCCAGAGAAATTCCTAGATATATATGTATATTTTTTTAATTAAAAAAAAAATTTTTTTCTAATTTTTTCTCTTTTATTTTCTTTTAAAATTCCCTATTACTCCCCCATTACTCCTCAACTTTCATTTTCATATATTTTTACGATTTTTTTAAATTAGGGAAAAAATTTTTTTTCTTGTTTTTTTTTTCTTTTGTTTTTCTTGTTTTTCTCTCCTATTTCCTTTTAAAGTTCTCTAATACTCCTCTATTATTCCTTAATTTTCATTTTCATTTCACTAAAACCTTGCAAAAAAAAAAAGAGAGAGAGAGAGAGAAGCCCTAGTGTTAAACCGAACTTCATATATATTTCTAAATTTTTTGTGTGTTTTTGTTTTTGTTTCTAAACATTGTATTTCAAAGAGTCTAACCTCTATGCTAGATTTTTACTCTTTGTTTTTCAGTACGTGATATAAATTTTGGACATTTAAGAATCCAATATTCTGTTCCCATTTCTATTCAGGAGTGTATTGATTACTCTCTCCCACCTTTGACTCTCTGTTTTCTATCTCAGAACACTTCTATTTCTCCTTTCCCCTTCTCTCCCCAATCCAATTCTGTGAATCTTTGTGGGTGTCTGGGCTATGGAGAACACTTTGGGAACAGATAACTGCATAGATCTGTCTCTCTCCTCTTGAGTCCCCCTTTTTCTCCTCCTGCTCACCTCTATCTCCCTCCTCCCTCTCCTATTTTTCATGTAACTCTGTGAACCTCTCTGGTTGTCCCTCACAGTGGAGAATCTTTTCACCAATAACCTAGAAGTTTTATTATCAGTGCTGTATAGTTGGAGAAGTCTTGAGACTACTGGAAGAATAAAACTGAAATCCAGAGGCAGGAGACTGAAGCCCAAAACCTGAGAAAACCAGAAAACTCCTGACTACATGGAACATTAAGGAATAAGAGACCATCCAAAAGCCTCCATATCTACACCAAAACCAACCACCACCAAAGAGCCAGTAAGCTCCAGAACAAGACATACCATGCAAATTCTTTAGCAATGCAGGAACATAGACCTGAGTGTCAACATACAGGCTGCCCAAAGTCACACCTAACACATAGACCCATCGCAAAACTCATTACTGGACACTCCATTGCACTCCAGAGAGAAGAAATCCATTTCCACTCACCAGAACACTGACAGAAGCTTCCATAACCAGGAAACCTTGAGAAACCAATTGTCCAACCCCACCCACTGGGTGAAACCTCCACAATAAAAAGGAACCACAGACCACCAGAATACAGAAAGCCCACTCCAGACACAGCAATCTAAACAAGATGAAAAGGCAGAGAAATACCCAACAGCTAAAGGAACATGAAAAAAGCCCACCAAGTCAAACAAAAGAGGAGGAGATAGGGAATTTACCTGAAAAAGAATTTAGAATAATGATAATAAAAATGATTCAAAATCTTGAAAACAAAATGCAGTTACAAATAAATAGCCTGGAGACAAAGATTGAGAAGATGCAAGAAATGTTTAACACGGACCTAGAAGAAATAAAAAAGAGTCAATTAAAAATGAATAATGCAATAAATGAGATCAAAAACACTCTGGAGGGAACCATGAGTAGAATAACAGAGACAGAAGATAGGATAAGTGAGTTAGAAGATAAAATGGTGGAAATAAATGAAGCAGAGAGGAAAAAAAGAAAAAAGAATCAAAAGAAATGAGGACAACCTCAGGTACCTCTGGGACAATGTAAAATGCCCCAACATTCGAATCATAGGAGTCCCAGAAGAAGAAGACAAAAAGAAAGGCCATGAGAAGTTACTCGAGGAGATAATAGCTGAAAACTTCCCTAAAATGGGGAAGGAAGTAGCCACCCAAGTCCAAGAAACCCAGAGAGTCCCAAACAGGATAAACCCAAGGCAAAACACCCCAAGATACATATTAATCAAATTAACAAAGATCAAACACAAAGAACAAATATTAAAAGCAGCAAGGGAGAAACAACAAATAACACACAAAGGGATTCCCATAAGGATAACAGCTGATCTATCAATAGAAACCCTTCAGGCCAGAAGGGAATGGCAGGACATACTTAGAGTAATGAAAGAGAATAACCTACAACTTAGATTACTCTACCCAGCAGGGATCTCATTCAGATATGAAGGAGAACTCAAAAGCTTTACAGATAAGCAAAAGCTGAGAGAATTCAGCACCACCAAACCAGCTCTTCAACAAATACTAAAGGATCTTCTCTAGACAGGAAACACAAAAAGGCTGTATAAACTTGAACCCCAAACAACAAAGTAAATGGCAACGGGACCATACCTATCAATAATTACCTTAAATGTAAATGGGTTGAAGGCCCCAACCAAAAGACAAAGGCTGGCTGAATGGATACAAAAGCAAGACCACTATATATGCTGTCTACAAGAGACCCACCTCAAAACAAGGGACACATACAGACTAAAAGTGAAGGGCTGGAAAAAAATATTCCACGCAAACGGAGACCAAAAGAAAGCAGGAGTCGCAATACTCATATCAGATAAAATAGACTTTCAAATAAAGGCTGTGAAATGAGACAAAGAAGGTCACTACATAATGATCAAAGGATCAATCCAAGAAGAGGAGATAACAATTATAAATATATATGCACCCAACATAGGAGCACTGCAATATGTAAGGCAAACGCTAACGAGTATGAAAGAGGAAATTAATAGTAACACAATACTAGTGGGAGACTTTAATACCCCACTCACAACTATGGATAGATCAACTAAACAGAAAATTAACAAGGAAACACAAACTTTAAAGGACACAATGGACCAGCTAGACCTAATTGACATCTATAGGACGTTTCACCCCAAAACAATCAACTTGACCTTTTTCTCAAGTGCACACGGATCCTTCTCCAGAATAGATCACATCCTGGGCCATAAATCTAGTCTTGCTAAATTCAAAAAAACTGAAATCATTCCAGTCATCTTTTCTGACCACAGTGCAGTAAGATTAGATCTCAATTTCAGGAAAAAAATTTTAAAAATTCAAACATATGGAGACTAAACAACACGCTTCTGAATAACCAAGAAATCAAAAAAGAAATCAAAATATGCATAGAAATGAATGAAAATGAAAACACAACAACCCAAAACCTATGGGACACTGTAAAAGCAGTGCTAAGGGGAAGATTCATAGCATTACAGGCCTACCTCAAGAAACAAGAAAAAAGTCAAATAAATAACCTAACTCTATACCTAAAGCAACTAGAGAAGGAAGAAATGAAGAACCCCAGGGTTAGTAGAAGGAAAGAAATCTTAAAAATTAGGGCAGAAATAAATGCAAAAGAAACTAAAGAGACCATAGCAAAAATCAACAAAGCTAAAAGCTGGTTTTTTTAAAAAATAAACAAAATTGACAAACCACTAGCCAGACTCACTAAGAAACAAAGGGAGAAGAACCAAATTAACAAAATTAGAAACGATAATGGAGAGATCAAAACAGACAACACTGAAATACAAAGGATCATAAGAGACTACTACCAGCAGCTCTATGCCAATAAAATGGACAACTTGGAAGAAATGGACAAGTTCTTAGAGAAGTATAACTTTCCAAAACTGAACCAGGAAGAAATAGAAGATCTTAACAAACCCATCACAAGCAAGGAAATCAAAACTGTAATCAGAAATCTTCCAGCAAACAAAAGCCCAGGACCAGATGGCTTCACAGCTGAATTCTACCAAAAATTTAGAGAAGAGCTAACACCTGTCTCACTCAAACTCTTCCAGAAAATTGCAGAAGAAGGTAAACTTCCAAACTCATTCTATGAGGCCACCATCACCCTAATTCCAAAACCAGACAAAGATGCCACAAAAAAAGAAAACTACAGGCCAATATCACTGATGAACATAGATGCAAAAATCCTTAACAAAATTCTAGCAAACAGAATCCAACAACATATTAAAAAAATCATACACCATGACCAAGTGGGCTTTATCCCAGGAATGCAAGGATTCTTTAATATCCACAAATCAATCAATGTAATACACCACTTTAACAAATTGAAAGATAAAAACCTTATGATTATCTCAATAGATGCAGAAAAAGCCTTTGACAAAATTCAACATCCATTTATGATAAAAAAAAAAAAAAAACTCTCCAGAAAGCAGGAATAGAAGGAACATACCTCAACATAATAAAAGCTATATATGACAAACCCACAGCAAGCATTACCCTCAATGGTGAAAAATTGAAAACATTTCCCCTGAAATCAGGAACAAGACAAGGGTGCCCACTCTCACCACTACTATTCAACATAGTTTTGGAAGTGTTGGCCACAGCAATTAGGGCAGAAAAAGAAGTAAAAGGAATCCAGATAGGAAGAGAAGAAGTGAAACTCTCTCTGTTTGCAGATGACATGATCCTCTACATAGAAAACTCTAAAGACTCTACGAGAAAATTACTAGAGCTAATCAATGAATATAGTAAAGTTGCAGGATATAAATTAACACACAGAAATCTCTTGCATTCCTATACACTAACAATGAGAAAACAGAAAGAGAAATTAAGGAAACAATACCATTCACCATTGCAACAAAAAGAATAAAATACTTAGGAGTATATCTACCTAAAGAAACAAAAGACTTATACATAGAAAACTATAAAACACTGACAAAAGAAATCAAAGAGGACACAAACAGATGGAGAAATATACCGTGTTCATGGATTGGAAGAATCAATATTGTCAAAATGGATATACTACCCAAAGCAATCTCTAGATTCAATGCAATCCCTATCAAGCTACCAATGGTACTTTTCACAGAACTAGAACAAATAATTTCACAATTTGTATGGAAATACAAAAAACCTCAAATAGCCAAAGTAATCTTGAGAAAGAAGAATGGAACCAGAGGAATCAACTTGCCTGACTTCAGCCTATACTAGAAAACCACAGTCATCAAGACAGTATGGTACTGGCACAAAGACAGAAATATAGATCAATGGAACAGAATAGAAAGCCCAGAGATAAATCCATGAACCTATGGTCACCTTATCTTTGACAAAGGAGGCAAGGATATACAATGGAAAAAAGACAACCTCTTTAACAAGTGGTGCTGGGAAAACTGGTCAACCATCTGTAAAAGAATAAAACTAGAACACTTTCTAACACCATACACAAAAATAAACTCAAAATGGATTAAAGATCTAAATGTAAGACCAGAAACTATAAAACTCCTGGAGGAGAACATAGGCAAAACACTCTCCGACATAAATCACAGCAGGATCCTCTATGACCCACATCCCAGAATATTAGAAACAAAAGCAAAAATAAACAAATGGGACCTAATGAAACTTAAAAGCTTTTGCACAACAAAGGAAACTATAAACAAGGTGAAAATACAGCCCTCAGATTGGGAGAAAATAATAGCAAACGAAGCAACAGACAAAGGATTAATCTCAAAAATATACAAGCAACTCCTCCAGCTCAACTCCAGAAAAATAAATGACCCAATCAAAAAATGGGCCAAAGAACTAAACAGACATTTCTCCAAGAAGACATACAGATGGCTAAAAAAACATGTGAAAAGATGCTCAACATCACTCATTATCAGAGAAATGCAAATCAAAACCACAATGAGGTACCATTATTCGCCAGTCAGGATGGCTGCTATCCAAAAGTCTACAAGCAATAAATGCTGGAGAGGGTGTGGAGAAAAGGGAACCCTCTTACACTGTTGGCGGGAATGCAAACTAGTACAGCCGCTATGGAAAACAGTGTGGAGATTTCTTAAAAAACTGGAAACAGAACTGCCATATGACCCAGCAATCCCACTTCTGGGCATACACACTGAGGAAACCAGATCTGAAAGAGACACGTGCACCCCAATGTTCATCGCAGCACTGTTTATAATAGCCAGGACATGGAAGCAACCTAGATGCCCATCAGCAGATGAATGGATGAGGAAGCTGTGGTACATATACAACATGGAATATTACTCAGCCATTAAAAAGAATTCATTTGAATCAGTTCTAATGAGATGGATGAAACTGGAGCCCATTATACAGAGTGAAGTAAGCCAGAAAGATAAAGACCATTACAGTATACTAACACATATATATGGAATTTAGAAAGATGGTAATGCTAACCCTATATGCAAAACAGAAAAAGAGACACAGATGTATAGAACAGACTTTTGGACTCTGTGGGAGAAGGCTAGGGTGGGATGTTTCGAGAGAACAGTATTGAAACATGTATATTTTCTAGGGTGAAACAGATCACCAGCCCAGATTGGATGCATGAGACAAGTGCTCGAGCCTGGTGCACTGGGAAGACCCAGAGGGATCGGGTGGAGAGGGAGGTGGGATCGGGGACCGGCATGGGGAATACATGTAAATCCATGCCTAATTCATGTCAATGTATGACAAAACCCACTACAGTGTTGGAAAGTAATTAGCCTCCAACTAATAAAAATAAATGAAAAAATAAAATAAAATAAATTTTTAAAAAAATCAGAAATTTGTTCTCTAGATCACACTTAATGAACATCAATACATTGGTTTAATTGTTTATACATGGGCTCCAATGTACTATAATGTGTTTACTCCATGCATACAAGATAAAATTTCACTATATTATAAATTTTCCCTAAGTTCATTAGCACTGAATACTTCATTAACTATTTTACTTATAAAATGTGAATTTTGAAATTGCTTTATATCCATGTAATTAAGTAATAAAGATACATATGCTTGAATTTAAACACCTTTATTTTTTATTTTATTTTTATAACAATTCATTTGTATTAAATTTCCCATCTATAATGGATTGGGAAAAGAAAATAAACTGGGCCTTCACTGCAGGTAGTTTGAGAAGCTGTTCTCTAAACTGTTAAGTACAAATATGACCAAGTCAGTCTGTGCAGGAAACCAGGATGTAGTCTCAGGGAGTTAGAGTTAGAGAAAATTTTGAATATACTAGAAAAGGGAAAGTTATAATGTAATACACAAAATCAGTAATATTAACTCATTTATCTCAATATCACCAGTGACCTGAGTGCCCTGACTAAAAGACACAGGAATTTTAATCAACTTGACAGTAATAGTTCTAATTGCAAACTATTACACTGGCATTCTGATTTGTACACTATACTCTTCTGAGTTGTATGAGACAGTGCTTGAACCTAATTGAACCTGGACACTTTGAACTGCTGCATCCACACAGCTAAGGAACAAAGCCAGGAGCATGTGAAATCCCCTAAGAGATGAATTTTGTGAGTTCTATCTAACTAGTATGCCAGGTATTCTCAATGAGAGAGATAGCAAATATCTAAACTATATTCTTCCATTCTCCCTTCCCATCAATAATCATCCACGGCACATTTCGAGCTGAATCAAGATGAGGCCTAATAATCCACCTCAACATAAATTTCCAAGTGACTATCAATCAATTGAAGACAGCATGCCAGGTATAAATTATTCTGAGCCCAGTCCTGTACTATGACTTTTCTTGCTTTCTTTAAGCCCCCTTGGGAAATATTTATTTTTAAAGATTTTAATTGTCAGGTCTGACTAATTTACTCTCAAAGGCTTAGTTAAAAGAAATCTGGCAGAAGAATACAGAGTCTCCATCCATCATTTTTTTTCAGGTAGCCGCCTGAATTAAGGCATAAAACATCTAACTTGATAATAATCACAACTATATATAGCCCAATGGCAGCCATAGGATGACTTTCAATTTCATTTATATTTCTAAAGCAAGTGCCATTATTTCTAACAATCTCTTGAATCACTAGTCTTAGTGTCAGGAGCTTAAATAGCATTACATCCTACTAATATATTAAAATGACTTAGTCTCTATACAATATCTCTATCAACTGGTTGTCTAAACTATATTTGAATACTTTCAATGGTGGAATTCCAATTATTTTAGTGTGACACTTGGTGTGCATGCATGTTTTTGAGAAATTCTTGTTAAAAGCTCTGCATTTTAAGTGTAATATGTGTTCCTATAGGGTATAGAGACACTGAGAACTATGCTTATCCTTGGAATCACAAAAAAACAGTTATTTAACTCTCATGTATAGCAGCCTTAAAATGTCTGAAGAAAGCCATAACCCATTGTTCTTTAAAACAAATCAATCGGTCCAATGATTGAAATCTGTTCAGGGCCCCTGCTTACAGCATAGGCTGCCCGTTATAAAAGAACCTGAAGCACAGCTTACTTGGATGTCAATGGCATTCCTGCAGTTCTGCACCAAGGTATCATGCCCCTCAAAAACACCCATGCCACTGACTGCTCCAGAAGAGGTTTGATAGTGCCCGTGGGGATGTTCTAACGTGGCTGCTTCAGCACCTACCACCATGTTTGAATTTCAACCAGTGAGAAAGAGAGATGAAGAGAAGGAAACATTCTTTTTGTTTCAGTAGCATGCAGTAGAAATTTCAAATGTCAAACACTATCTCAGTCCATTAGCTGAAACTTAATCGAGTGGCTACTTTAAGTTTCAGGAGACCGGTGCAGCATCTTTAGCCAGGCAGCTGTGTTCACAGCTGAAATCTCTGTTACCATAGAAGACCAAGAGAACAGATACAGTTACTGGGACAGTTAATAGTCTCCCAAATGGTAAGGAAAATTTATGCATATTTCAGGATTTAAATTAGGCTTCATGTGCCTATAAAATTTACATTGTCTTATGAAGAAAAAAATGTACATTTTTATTTGAAACACCAAAGACAGGTTTGTTGCTGGGGTTGAGACTGAAGGATTAAATTTCAGGGTTGAACTTTATCTCTATTAAGTGATACAACTGTTGAATACACATATGCACAACTTTCTCTCTCTACTCATTCCTAGGCATTTAACTAGGTAAAAATCACAGATAAAAATGCCTTCTCTAAAGTCAGTGTCAAAAGCAGAATCTACATTTGATAAATATGTGACTTCAGGCAATATGTTCTGTAAAATGGTATAGTACCTCAATTTCTTTATCTTTAAAATGAGAATAGCAATTTTACCTCGGATAGTTGCTTTGAGGATCAAAGTATAAAATCAATTTTTAAGTGTACAACCCAGAATCTGGCATATATTTAGGGCTCAATAGACTGAGCGACTGAACTGAACTGAACTGAAACATTAGCCATCATTGATGTCATTATTATTTCCTATGATGTTGTTTAAGACCAAATAACTCAGTTAACTACTGTAAACTGGTGTGATTTGCTTTGTTGAGATGAAAGATAAATGTCTTTCTGTAGATAGGGATAGGGGTTCTCCTGAGTAAAAAATTGTTATTTTCTTGTCATTCTAAAAAGAGAAAATTATGGCAGTGAAAACAGAAACTTGAGAAGACGGACTTGGGCTGGGAATCAAGAAACATACATCAAAGATAAATTTTTTTCCCACCCTGTACCAAGGAACCTTAATTAGGCCACAAATGGGTTACAAGTATGCTAACATACTGAAATTCATCTTCCTTGAGGTGATCAGCTAAGATAGGTCTGGGATGACTAATGGCTTTGGCTGGTGGCTCTGGTTGAAAGTTACCTTGTCTGTTTACCCCATCTGAACAAATACAGTTGACTCCTGAACATTGCTGGGGTTTGGGGTGCTTACCTTCCAAGTGGTTGGAAATCTGCCTGTACTATACAGTAGCCCTCTGTATCTGTGGTTCCACATTAATCTAATTAACAAATTAACTGAATACATGCTATGTGCCAAGCAAAATAACTATGATGAGCACTACTGATATAATGGTGACCAAATGATGTGTGATCTTAACCTTCATGAAATATTTAATATATTGAAATAAAAGTCATTAACCAAAGAACCATACAAATATATGATTAAAAAAAGATAACTACTATCAAAGAAAACAACATGTACTAGGAGAAAAGGCCTGGGTTTGGGCTCCGTGAATAGGACATCTGTACTACATTTATAAGACCATTTAACAAATATTTATTGAGTCCTAGGAGTATTTATCTCAAGTTTATAGTAAAGTCTTATTAAAAGGTGCTTCAGCTGGGACTTCTGCTTCTGGAAAGATGAAGTAGACATATATTTTCCTAACCTCATATATTCCAGACTTGCAACTGAAGATGCTGGCAACCTAGAAATGCCAGTGGGTACAGACAAAAAAATATCCAATAAATTCTGTTCTCTCTAGCCAAAAAGTCAGGAAAGGAACAGCCTAGAAAAACAGAAAACTTTTTGACAGTGATCACTCTACTCAAGCCAAACACCACAGAAAAATGGTTAGTTTCACAACCACCTACACCAGAAAAGGCTGGGTAGAGTTGTTAGAATTGCACCCTCAATGAGTGTAATAAGACATTCACCCACCCTTTGCTGAAGTGGTGTCACAAAAGGCAGAGTTGAGAGGTGGAACTTACATCTTTGTGAGACAGTAATACATTCCCATTTTCTGTCAGAGAAACCAAGTGAGAAGTCTAGACTTCCAACACTACCCAGAGTACTGAGGTACACTTGTTCCGCCCCCTTACAGGGAAGTCGGAGGATGTCAGTGAAACATCAGGATTTTCACTCCTGCCCCATGTAATTAGGCACCACCCCACCACAAGAGACCATGACCCTCAAGAGTAATGAGGCACTGTTATCCCTCCTCTCAAGAGTGGTGTCAGTGAAAAACTCATGAGAATTCAGCCTCCCACTCTGATCAGCAGTAAGGGGGAGCCTTTCTCCTTTGGCTGTCAAAAGAGGCTGAAAGGAGAACCCGGGCTTCTAACCCCACCTAGCAATAGTGAGGCAATGCATCTCATCCCCTGTTGGAGAAATAAAAAACAGAAACCAAACAGAAAACTAAATATATAACAGACTTAAGCTTTGACATAACAACAGTTACATTAAATGTAAATGGTCTAAATACATCAGTAAAAAGAGATTGATAGAGTGGAGTAAAAAAAAAAAAAAAAAAGACCCAAATATATGCTATCTATAAAATACTTCAAATATAACAATATAGACAGGCTGGAAGAAAATAGATGGAAAGAGATATATCACGCAAAAATGTATCAAAGGAAACCAGAGGGAGCTATATTAACATCAAATACAGCAAACTTCAGATTGAAGAAAATTGCTAAGGACAGGGGTATATATTACATAATGATAAAAGTGTCAATATACCAAGAAAATACAGCAATCTTAAATATGTATATATCAAACAATGGAGCTAAAAAATATGTCAACAAAAACTGATTCAACTGAAAGGAGGAATAGACAAATCCACAATTATAGTTGGAAACTTCAACATCCATCACTCCACAACTGATAAAACATTAGATAGATTATCAGTAAGGATATAGAATAGCAAGAAATCTAAACAACAGAATCTAATCAACTTTTATAGAAGATGATAACCAACACAGCAAATACACATTGCTTTCAAGTGCCCATCAGAATGGAGATATCCTGAGCCATAAAACAAACCTCAACAAATTTAAAGAACTGAATCATAGTATTCTCTGATTACAATGAATTAAACTAAAAATAAATAACAGAAAGATAACAAAAATCCTCCAAACACTTAAAAACCTAAATGCCATACCTCCAAATAATTTGCACAGCGAAAGAAAATTGCAACACATCAAACCACAAATTTTGACAAGGATAAGGAAGTATCCTTATCCTAAATGCTGATATTAAATCCTAAATCCTAAATGCTGATATTAAAAAAGAGAAAAATCTCAAGTCAATATTCTAAGCTTTTTTGTTAAGAACTTGGAAAAAAAAAAATAGACAAAAATCAATGAAACAAAGATGATTCCTTGAAAAGATCAATAAAGATTACAACCATTAGAAACTCTGAAAAAGAAAGAAGGTATACATGACAAATAAGAGGAAAAAATGAGATGTCACTGCAGACCCTCCAGATAGCAAAAAGGAAAAAAGAGATTCCTACAAACAACTTAACTTACATAATTCAAAAACTAAGGTGAAGTGAACCAGTTCCTCAAAAACTACAATATATCACAACTCACCCAAAACAAAATAAATAATTATTTCAGTTCTTTATTCTGATAATTGATTCATAATTACAAAGTTCTATAAAAGAAAATTCCAGCACCTGGTTGTTTCACTACAGAATTCTATCAAACTTAAAAGGAAGTATTTTCACCAATTCTACACAATCTCTTTCAGAAAGCAGAAGACAGAATATGTACCAATTTATTTTATGATTCTAATACTACCAAAATCAGACAAACATCACAAGAAAGAAGCCTGCAGACCAATATTTCTACCAAAGTATTGGTAGAATATTGTGTAAAATATTGGTAGAAGTATTGTGTAAAAAAATCATTCACAAAATTTTAGCTAATACAATACAGCAATATATTTGAAAACTATATATCATAACCAAGTGTGGTTAATTCCAAAGATACAAGGTTGGCTCAAATATTTAGAACCAATCAGTGCAATCCTCTATATTATTAGGCTAGAGAAGCAAAAGCATATGACCAAATAAATTGATGTAGAAAAAACATTTGAAAATTTAACACACATTAGAAATAATTTTAATATAAAGAACTCTATGTAAAAGCCAATGTGAAAAAGACGAAAAGACAAGCTACAGATTAGAAGAAAATATTTGCAATCCATGTATATAGAATTTACAGAGAATTCTCAAAATCAAATAGTAAAAAATCGAACAATCTCACTAGAAAATGGGCAAAAGACATGAGCAACCATTTCATTGAGGAAGAAACACAGATGGCAGATGAGCACATTGTTAGCCATTACTGAGTGCAAATTAAAAGCACAATGAAAATCACTATATGCTTCTCAAAATAGCTAAAAAAAAAAGTCACACCAACAAATGCTGGTGAGGATGCAGAAAAGCTGAAATACTTGTACATTGTTGGAAGAGAATGTAAAATGGTAGAGTCACATGAAAACACAGTTTGACAGTTTCTTAAAAACATAACTAAACATGCAACTACCAGCATTTCAATCTTGGGCATTAATCCCAGAGAAATAAAAAAATTATTTTCACATAAAATCCTGTCTACAAATGTTTCAGTTCAGTTCAGCTCAGTCGCTCAGTTGTGTCCTACTCGTTGTGATCCCATGAATCACAGCACACCAGGCCTCCCTGTCCATCACCAACTCCCAGAGTTTACCCAAACTCATGTCCATCGAGCGAGTGATGCCATCCAGCCATCTCATCCTCTGTCATCCCCTTCTCCTCCTGCCCTCAATCTTTCCCAGCATCAGGGTCTTTTCAAATGAGTCAGCTCTTCGCATGAGGTGGCCCAAGTATTGGAGTTTCAGCTTCAGCATCAGTCCTTCCAATGAACAGCCAGGACTGATCTCCTTTAGGATGGACTGGTTGGATCTCCTTGCAGTCCAAGGGACTCTCAAGAGTCTTCTCCAACACCACAGTTCAAAAGCATCAATTCTTCGGTACTCAGCTTTCTTCGTAGTCCAACTCTCACATCCATACATGACTACTGGAGAAACCATAGCCTTGACTAGACGGACCTTTGTTGGCAAAGTAATGTCTCTGCTTTTTAATATGCTGTCTAGGCTGGTCATAACTTTCCTTCCAAGGAGCAAGTGCCTTTTAATTTCATGGCTGCAATCACCATCTGTGGTGATTTTGGAGCCCAGAAAAATAAAATCAACCACTCTTTCCACTATCCCCATCTATTTGCAATGAAGTGATGGGACCAGATGCCATGATCTTAGTTTTCTGAATGTTGATCTTTAAGCCAACTTTTTCACTCTCCACTTTCACTTTCATCAAGAAGCTCTTTAGTTCTTTACTTCCTGCCATAAGGGTGCTGTCATCTGCATATCTGAGGTTATTGATATTTCTTCCAGCAATCTTGATTCCAGTTTGTGCTTCCTCCAGTCCAGCGTTTCTCATGATGTACTCTGCATAGAAGTTAAATAAGCAGGGTGACAATATACAGCCTTGACATACTCCTTTTCCTATTTGGAACCAGTCTGTTGTTCCATGTCCACCTCTAACTGGTGCTTCCTGACCTGTATATAGGTTTCTCAAGAGGCAGGTCAGGTGGTCTGGTATTCCCATCTCTTTCAGAATTTTCCACGGTTTACTGTGATCCACACAGTCAAAGGCTTTGGCATAGTCAATAAAGCAGAAATAGATGTTTTACAGCAGCTTTACTCATAATAGCCCCAAACTGGAAACACGCCAAATATTCATTAACATGTGAATAGCTAAATAAATTGTGGTACATCTATATTTTGGATACCCCTCAGCAGGAAAAAATGAACAATTAGTTCATTCATAAATATGTATTAATCTTCAGAGAATTATGCTGAGCAAAAAGGCCAATTCCAAAAGGTTACATGATGCACGTTTCTCTTCACATAACACTTTTGAAATGAAAAATTTATCAAAATGCTGAACAGAATAATGGTTAAAAGGGGTTAAGTAGGAAATGTGGGGAGTGGGAAGGAAGTGGGTGTGGCTATAAAAAGGCCACATGACTGACATGGTGATAGAAATGCTCTGTACCTTCACTGTATCAATGTCAATATCCTGGCTCAGATGCACTTTAGTTTTGTAACAGGTTACAACCCTTAGACACTAGATGAAGGTTACATGGGATTTCTCTGTATTATTACTGCAATTTCACAGGTCTCATAGACATATGTGTGCGTGTGTGTGTGTGTGTGTGTATGTGTATTATGCCTGTGGCGCAGTGCAACTTCTCACATCAGTGACAGACTAGGAAAGCCTCATTCAACCACAGGAACTAGGAAGACAAAGGGAAGCAGAGAAGGAGCCTGAGGAAAATGAATAACCCCTAACTGCAGTAAGTCCTTAGGAGAGTCATGATAGCAGAGATAGAGGTGGTGGGTTACACTGATACTGGAAAAATTTGAGTCTCTTCCTACCTATGGGACACCCAGAGGGTCCCAGAGGGACTCTAGAGCAGCATTGTCCATTCAAACTTTTTGCAAAAATGGACAATTAATTTGAGTTGCCCAGTACTGCAGCTAACAGCCACAAAGGGCTCATGAGCACTTCAAATGTAACTAATGTAACTGAGGAGCTCAAGTTAAAAACATATTTAATTTAAATTGCTACAGAATGGCTAGTGGCCACTGTACTAAACAGTAGCTCTTTTTGGAAGAAAAAAACAGCTGATATGAGAGTCTAGGTTCTGCTACTGGTAAAGTGCTTCAGAACTTGAGTATTTTGTGTGTCCTTGTATCACCTTGATTGTCCTGTTATGCTAATGAAGTCAGCAACAATGAGCTTAAAGTATAGTCTCTTACATATGCAGTAGGTGATGTATGATTATGGCCAAATGGGGTCGATCTGGAAGGCTGGTTATTAATATTAAGGGACAGGCATTCCAGAAAGTTAAAATAGCACTTTTCAGATTTAAATAAATTAATACATGTTAAAGAATTATATGGCATCTAGTGTCTTTCCAAGATGATCTGATTACAAAATATAAATTGGTTGAAGAGAACGTATGAAGAGTGGATTTAAACTGTAGGAAATATATTGCTGTGTTTCTAAGAAAGTTCTCTTAGGAGCAACAGTAAAACAGGAGAGGCAAGGAGAAGTTACCAGGTGCCATTAAGTATTCAATGAGGAGAGCCAGAATAGATTGGCAGCCACAAATACTGAAATGGCCCTCCATAAACTGGTGAAACAAAAACAGAACAATGTGGCCAAAGTGACTTCCAGACCAGGATGCCGGGGCAGTAAGAGAAAGTTGGTGCATTAAAATGTGGAGAAACTGGAAAGGAAGCACCATGCTCAGTTTCTAATGTATTTTTCTGCCATCAAATGGTCATACTTAAGTAGACATAGTCCTATCTAGTTCCTCTTGAACAACTGCTTTGCAGCAGGCTGCACCAGAATTAATTGGGTAACACTTTAAAATACAGATTCTAGGGCTTACTCCAAAATTTCTAAATCAGATTTTCCAGGGTAGAATCCAGGAATATGTTTTTAATTTTTTAAAGTTCCCAAGTATATTCCAAAGTTTACTTATGTTTGAGAGATACAGTTACAAATCATGAAAAAAAGTAAAAGAAAATCAGTATACACGTCAACCTGGAAAATGATACAAATTTGGGAGTTAGTTAAAACTACAAGAATGAAAACAAGACACAAGCAACTCTAGATAGATCTCCTCCACTGAGAGCAAGAATAGAGTATCTGGGACATGTGCAAAGACAGATATTTAATGTTTTACTTAATACACTTCAGCACAGACAATGAGATACACGAGCATGCGTCCAATATGCTTAACCTATAGTCCTGGGTAAGGGATAAAAAATAGTCTGTATTTGAAGTACACTAATATGGAAGGACTGATGCTGAAGCTGAAACTCCAATACTTTGGCCACCTCATGAGAAGAGCTGACTCATTGGAAAAGACCCTGATGCTGGGAGAGATTGGGGGCAGGAGGAGAAGGGGATGACAGAGGATGAAATGGCTTGATGGCATCTCTGACTCGATGGGCATGAGTTTGAGTAAACTCCGGGAGTTGGTGATGGACAGGGAGGCCTGGCGTGCTGCGATTCATGGGGTGGCAAAGAATTGGACATGACTGAGTGACCGAACTGAACTGAACTGAATATGCAAACATCATGAGAAACACTGGGCTAGAGGAAGCACAAGCTGGAATCAAGATTGCCAGGAGAAATATCAATAACCTCAGATATGCAGATGACACCACCCTTATGGCAGAAAGTGAAGAGGAACTAAAAAGCCTCTTGATGAAAGTGAAAGAGGAGAGCGAATAAGTTGGCTTAGAGCTCAATGTTCAGAAAATTAAGATCATGGCATCTGGTCCCATCACTTCATGGCAGATAGATGGATAAACAGTGGAAACAGTGTCTGACTTTTTTTTTTGGGATCCAAAATCACTGCAGATGGTGATCGCAGCCATGAAATTAAAAGGCACTTACTCCTTGGAAGGAAAGTTATGACCAACCTAGACAGCATAATAAAAAGCAGAGACATTACTTTGCCAACAAAGGTCCGTCTAGTCAAGGCTATGGTTTTTCCAGTAGTCATGTATGGATGTGAGAGTTGGACTACGAAGAAAGCTGAGTACCGAAGAATTGATGCTTTTGAACTGTGGTGTTGGAGAAGACTCTTGAGAGTCCCTTGGACTGCAAGGAGACCCAACCAGTCCATCCTAAAGGAGATCAGTCCTGGGTGTTAATTGGAAGGACAGATGCTGAAGCTGAAAATCCAGTATTTTGGACAGCTTATGTGAAGAGTTGACTCATTGAAAAGACCCTGATGCTGTGAAACATTGAAGGCGGGAGGAGAAGGGGACGACAAAAATGAGATAGTTGCATGGCATCATGACTCAATGGGCATGAGTTTGAGTAAACTCTGGGAGTTTGTGATGGACAGGGAGGCCTGGCATGCTGAGATTCATGGAGTCGCAAAGAGTCGGACATGACTGAGCGACTGAACTGAACTGAATCAGAAATATAGAACCCAAGAATAAACTAGTTAACCCCCCCAAAAAAATTAATCAGAAGCTCATACTCTCAAAACAACTACCACAAGTGTCGTCTACATTATCTCCTATTAACACAGTTTTTTAGATTAGAATAATGGAAATTAGTATTAAGATGGCTTTGTTGGTAGTGAAAGTGTAGGTCACTCAGTTTGTGTTTGACTCTTTGTCACTCCATGGACCGTAGCCCACCAGGCTCCCCAGTCCATGGAATTCTCTAAGCAAGAATACTGGAGTGGTAGCCATTTCCTTCTCCAGGGGATATTCCTGACCCAGGGATTGAACCCAGGTATCCTGCATTGCAGGTGGATGCTTTATCATCTGAGCCAAAAATGAGTGGTGTTCAAAATTAGTCTCAAATGTAACACAGACACTCCTGTTCTTACAACGGGGTAGAATTAAGTGAGCCCAATATAGGTCCTGGGCTTCACAATCCTGGTTTGGCAAAGCAGCTTTGTCATCTAACCAGAAACTTAGCTAGAATATTGCTACGGAAGTTTCTAATGAGCCTTTCATGGAAGGTGCTGTCAGAGTATTTAAAAGACAAATAGTTTAGACTACATCAAACTGACACACAGGTCATGTAAGTATTTTGACATCTGTTTGCAAATAAACATTCTACATTTGAAAAAATTTCATTTTATGAGACCATATGGTTTCAAAGACTGAAGGCTACCAACATCGACAAAAAATAACCTAGTAAAGGTGAATGATGACATCAATTCCTAGTCAGTTTGAAACTAAAGTCATTTTCTCCAGAAAGTTTCGCATGACCTTTTTTCATCAGTTACTCTTAAAAAATGGGATTCCCAGGTGGTGCATTGGTAACCTGCCAATGAAGGAGACACAGGTTCGATTCTCAGATCAGGAAGATCCCCTGGAGGTGAAATGGCAACCCACTCTAGCATTCTTGCCTGGGAAATCCCATGGACAGAGGAGCCTGGCAGGCTATAGTCCATGAGGTGGCAAAGAGTCAGACGTGAGTGAGTAACTGAGCACACACACTCTTAATAATAGAATGAAATTAATAACACCGTGGGCTTTTTTCAACACATGAGAGCTGCTAAATTTTGCTGAGCATTGAGCTTCTGGGTTTTTAAAACATGATACTCCCTTGAATAATTCTGTTTTCTTTTCAAAAGAAATCTGAATTAGAAAACCAGCTAGCATGGAGCCCAACAGTAAAAATACAATGTTGCAGGTCACCTGTCAGAGGAATGGCATCTATCAGTAGACAATATCACTGTCAAATTTTTAATGAGAACTGATAAACGAAAGGCTTGTTGTTCCAAGTAAGAAGAGAATGTTCTTAACAACAGAAATCAAAGTCCATACTTCTATCTTTAGTGGTTAAAAGCACTCATTCAAAGTGTGTTGCAATAAGAAGTAGTTTACTCAATGTCCTATTTTTAAAAATCTTCTTCAAAATAATGTTATTTCTATACCAAAAAAGTTTCCTTAGGTATATTATCAGAAAATTCCGATGTTCTAATCAGCAGTTGACCAAAACTCCATCATATACCAATCCAGGAGTGACCACATAATTGTAAACATTTGTTAGTGTAGAGCTGGACAGGACACACTTCTGTAGCTGTTACAGCTGACTTCATGAGGAGTCTTGACTTCTTAGGGAGGGCTATGGTGATTTAATGAGCTTTGTTACTGCAAATTCAGTATCAGACAGGTATTACCAGTCATTCAGAGTATTAGCGGAATAAATGGATATTCTTGGATATTTGTTTAGTCATTTATTTGTTTGTTTTCCTTTGTTAAGTATTATTAAGAAAAATAATTGTTGATCCTGTTATTGGAAAAAGAAATTTTTCATCTCTTCACTAATAATCAATGGATGGAATAATTGCACAAAGACTTTGTGGACAAGTCTCTGCCCCTCTAAAAGGAGGAGGTTAATTTTGTTGATTTGGAATACTGTCTTAGTCTAAAAAGAGGAGATTTACTAGAAACGAAGAAAATAACTTTGTTTGTTTTAAATGGACAAATTACAAGAAGGCAGGGTGAAGTGAGATTAAAAAAAAAAATTGGATCCTTGGGGCTGTCAACAGCCGCCACTCCTGTCGCGACTCTGATGCAGTGAGAGAGCCCAGGCCGAGGCCACTTGAGCGCGGCGGCAGCACCGCAACCGCACAGCCTGCGGCTGCCTTTGCAAACCCGGAGCTGCCCTCTCTGTTTCCGATCCGGCGCCTCAGCTAAGCTCGAGTTTCAGGATTTACGACCCTCCCTCTCCAGGCCGGCTCAACGCTGGCATTTTCCCTACCTATCAACAGGAGCTGTGCGTGCATTAAGCCTTCTCCGGCAGCCCTGATTCACACCCACCCTGCAGCAGCTCACAGCCCGGGTCACTAGGGTCACAGACACCTCCTAATCTTGATTTTTTTTTAAGCATGCAACGCGTGTACAGTCGACCTGGGATTTTTTTCAGGTGTCATCTCTATTATTACCCTCTATATTATCTGTCCTTTCTTTGAGTGAAAATCTTGATTGCAGTGGGGTTTTTTTATACGCCAGCCCCTCTTCCTATTTTACGACAGCACAAAACTGCTATTCCAAGCACACTGCTGTCCAAGAGCATCAGTAAATGTATCCTGCCTCATCCGACTAAGTGCAGAGAACAGAAGGGAGGCAGGCAGGAGGGCAAGTGGAGGACGGTCCAGCCTATGTCTGCTCTAAAACAAGTTCAGATTTTCCTTACCGCCAAGTTTCTGTAATCTCTCCGAACATGCTAAATGATGGCTCTTTTTTACTTAAATTACTGGAATAAAGACAAACACTATATTTAAATTGGGGTATATTTAAATCAGTAACTATGTTACTAATATTCAAAATCAGAGTAGCTTCTGATAATGAAGTTAATTAAACTCAAGATTTGATTTCACAAGTTCTGGGAAAAAATATTTTAAATATGTTTTAGGCTTTTCCTGATGTCAATAAAGACGTAAAAAAAAAAAAAAAGCCTTTTGGTTTGTGGTTAGAATTTACACATTGTTCATGGGGCAGGTGTTCTTTCGTTAACTGACATTAAGTGCTGAATCACTAAACCAACCCTTCTAACCTAGAGTAAAACGGAAAATCAGAAAATTAATTTCATTATACAGATTAGTGAAAACCTTCCCCATTTCCTAATAAATTATTTTTCATTAAAATAACAACAAAATTTTCAAATAGTGTCCTTGCCATTTAAAAATGTTATTTCGTGTGAAAAACTTTGTTTCATTTAAGTAAATTTCATCATGGCTTTTGCTAAAATCTGCTTTAAAAAGGTACAATGGTTTCAAATATTTATTAGAAGTAGAACAAAGTAGATGCCCTAATTAGAGTGCAATTTTTAAAATTCAGACCTTAAATACTGCATCAAAGATAGACATTTCTAATAATAATTTTTTAGAATTTTTAACACCTTACTTGAAATTACCTTTTCTCCCATTCTCAGTGCTTACTCTCCAGTTATTTAGCAGGGCCTAAACACATTTGCTGGTATCATAGTATACAAAAGTATAAACTACTACAAGTAAGGCCAAAGCTTTTTCATTTTCTTTAGACAATGTTTTTCAATGTTAAATAATTGATGAATAATTTGTACTTATTCAAAGGGATTTGGTAATTAATAACCCTAAAGAAAACATCTATTTCACAGTATTTGAAAACTTAGAAGCCAATAAAAAACACAATTTTTGCTTAATTTATTGCTTAGTCACTTCTTTTTATTAAATGAAGGAAGCATATGAATAATCTCTATACGAGTATATGTAAAAACATATGCTAGCTTTCCAGTTTTTTCATCTTTATATTGCATAGTCAAGCTTGGCACTTAACAAATAAGCTGAATTTTTAAAGCATGAATATTCTGCAATAGATGTGAACAATGTGTACCACTGTATAAAAATGCCCACATTTTGGGACATTTCCACTTAAGTTAAACAGCACAAAAATCTTCCTGGCAGTTATTTCCCTCTATAGCTTTTGAAAATAAAACAACTGATATTACTCTTACCTGAGCTTTTTTCGCTTGCTTTTAATGTTCCTATTTTAGGGCTTTTTCCTAAAATAAGTTCTGCTGGAGCTAAGTTTTAGGGAAAAAAAATGTGTTCCATTTAAGCACAAACATGAAAATGCCACACACTTATTTTTATTTTATTTTTTTAAATGTAATGTTTAATTACACCAAAAGGATAATTCATTGATCTGTAGTGTATGGCCTAGAACCAGTCTAAGAGTCAAGATATACAGTAGCTGAAGTGTTAAGCCTTAGATAAAAAATGATTCCAAGGTTTTTATAGGAAAACATTTAACATCATTTCAAATAATATTGTGCTTTAATGAATGTAAATTTTGCATATTACCAAATCAACATTTTTAAAATAAAATTGAATGTTCAGGTTTGCCAAATTCTATTCTGATAGTCATTTTAGTGTTCAACTATATGACACTGACACAAATAGAGCTAATTTATATTTTTAAAATTAGTCATATTATCAATTTCAAATATTGGGATATAATAAGTTTTACTGAATTGTAAAGCTTAGATATTGAAAGTGTTCAACTTTCACTGTCTGCAAACTTAGATCTTCCTGAATCAAGAGCAGTTTTAAACCTGTGAAGCTCAACAGAATCTGTTGTAAATATTTAGAAAATTCTACTTAAGAAATGTAATGTTCATCTTTAATACATTATTATAAATATAAGTTCATATAGAGAAATACTGGTGCTCTGTTTCATTTAACTGAAATAATTTTTTAAATATGTGACAGGACACATTTCATTAGCCTTTACAAAATTTTGTTTCTCTTGAGTCTGTATGAATCAATATCAATATTGTGAATTAATATTAAAAAGTGAAAAAAAAGTTTTCTTTTGCCCTAATATTTAAAACTTATGAAATATGAATAAACACAAGTTGAATACAATGCTATAATTTTCAAATTTTCCCTGATTTTACTACCATATCCCTAGCTGATTAAACTAAACCTTAAAAAAGTTAATTAGCCATAAAAGAATTATGTTGGTATTAAAATAGGCACAATTTTTTGCCACATGAACTCATACATGTGTCAAATTAATAAAAGTCATGTTCATATAGTTCACTGTGTATCATTATTCAATGCATTTAACCAGTTGAAGTTAATTTTTAACAACATACTTATTAAATTGAAATTGTAATCATTAGTAGAATGTGGGTGCTTGTGCATACTAAGGCACTTCTGTCACGTCTGACTCTGTGACCCCATGAACAGTAGCCCACTGGGCCACTCTGACCATGGGATTCTCCAGGCAAGAATACTGGAATGAGACGCCCTGGCCTCTCAAAAGATATCTTTCCAACCCAGGGATCAAACCCACATCTCGTCTCCACCACTGATAGGCAGGTTCTTTACCACTGAGCCACCAAGTCCTAAAAGACAAACCAAATGTGTATCTAATACAAGCTATTTCTTGTGTTTGTTTGTAACCCAATTGTATAGTCAAACAGTAAATAGTTATAAAATTTATAAAAATGTTGATGATTTTATAAAGATAGGATTTACTACAGAATATCATAAACTTTTCAGGTAGGAAGAGCAAGAATAAACTTCACTACAAGTTTTATCTCTGGGGCAAATAGGTGACTTGAAAATGGAAATAATAATAATAATTTCAGCAGATGACACCAAGGATTAAATGTACTTATAAATATAAAAAATTTACTCTGTATATATAAATTTTTTTATACAGAGTAAATTTTTTATATGAGACAAGTGCTCGGGCCGAGTGCGCTGGGAAGACCCAGAGGGATCAGGTAGAGAGGGAGGTGGGAGGGGGGATCGGGATGGGGAATACATGTAAAACCATGGCTGATTCATGTCAATGTATGACAAAAACCACTACAATATTGTAAAGTAATTAGCCTCCAACTAATAAAAATTAGTGAAAAAAATAAATATAAAAAATTTAATAAGATTAAATATATATGCATACATGTGCTAAATTTGTGTACAGATGAGGATAAAGTATTATTTAATTATATGTGTTGTATTAGATATATTCAGATATATTTGTGTATAAACATACATATGCAAAACACATTTATACATGCATTACATATGCTTACACACCCAAATCTATATACCCATCCCATAATAATCCTTCAGTATATAGAGCTATCATAGTCAATAATCTATCATAAACTATGTGCTGATAGCAAATGTTATCTCTGACACTTCCATTCTAATGCTTTATGTTCATTTATTTTGATTGACAAACTTTTTCCAATTTCTCCTTCAACAGAGACTTTTTTTCCTTTATTCTTTGTCGGCTTGACCAACTCCTTCTCTATCCATACTTTCCATGTTGCTCTTTGAGATCCACATATCTCTGACCTAACGCATGCACTACAGTGCAATCCTGAAATAACAAGGCTTTTTTTCACCCACTTACAATTCTGATATATTAAATCTGGGAAGCCCACTGCTCTTTTTACTTCAGACATACATTTTTGGTGGGCTAACGTCCATCTGCATCTGAATGCCCTGCCGGAGCTCATGCTCATTGGAATGTAACGGAATCGTGCCTCCATCTCCAAAACAACTGCTGCTCTTGTGGCAAGTCTTTCAAGTAATATTTTTATCACCCACCATGTTTTCTTAGTCCAGAAACCTCTGATCTGTCATCAACTCCTCCCTCTTGCTCACAGCTCATAAACTGTGAAGTTCAGAATGTTCGACCCAAAAAGACCACAGATCCTGTCTTTTCTATTTGTAGCTGCTACTAGATCCTTGCTGTTTGTCTCATATTCATCTAGTAAACCTCTACTGGAATAGATGTCTAATCTACTCATCTGAGACTTTTTTTTTGCCTTAAAATCTCAGAAATTCTTTAACTTTTTCTATAATTTTCAAATTTACAATCAACATGATTTACTTTTATAATCAGATATAAAAAGAATATCCTTTTATAAGTTACTATTGATTACAGCATAAATTCAATAACCTTATTATAGCTCAGAAGCCACTTAAAATATGACCACAAATTACCTGATCACCTATTATTCTCTGAGCTGTTCTTGGATCACATTTTGAATTTTCAAACTTGTATAATGATCTAAACATTTTTTTCTCATTCTGAAATTTTCTTATTTGCTTACTCATTTTCTATATAGGCTGCAGAAAAATATCATCACCTCTTGGTAAGCTTTTTGGGTGGTATATTCTCAGTGTTCACAAAACAGTTTATTAAAATACATTTCACAATATGGCACAAGTAGTGATTTTTTAAAAATCTATCTTCTTTTACTGGCCTAAAGAGTCCTTAAGGACAAGAATCATTCTCTATTCATTTTGTAGCAGGAAGGATAGAGAGAAGAAATGCAGGGAGGCAGATACAATTTAAGGACGAATTTCCATAATTTTAACATATTTTGGCAGGAAAAAGAAATATGATATTTAATATATTCAAAACACAATA